>NC_048568.1:30352500-30652500 GCF_013265735.2 Oncorhynchus mykiss
GGTTTGGTGTTTTCTTATAGACTTTATGGTGCATGTCTTGTTGATGAGAGCGAAGACCAACCTGTCTTGTTGGTGAGTTTGAAGACAATTCTGTCTTGTTGTTGGGTTTGAAGACTAACATGTCTTATTGGTGAGTTTGGAGACGAACCTGTCTTGTTGGTGAGTTTGGAGACTACTCTGTCTTGTTGGTGAGTTTGGAGACTACTCTGTCTTGTTGGTGAGTTTGAAGACTAACATGTCTTATTGGTGAGTTTGGAGACTACTCTGTCTTGTTGGTGAGTTTGGAGACTACTCTGTCTTGTTGGTGAGTTTGAAGACTAACATGTCTTATTGGTGAGTTTGGAGACTAACCTGTCTTGTTGGTGAGTTTGAAGGCAATTCTGTCTTGTTGTTGGGTTTGGAGACTAATCTGTCTTGTTGGTGAGTTTGGAGACTACTCTGTCTTGTTGGTGAGTTTGGAGACGAATCTATCTTGTTGGTGAGTTTGGAGACTACTCTGTCTTGTTGGTGAGTTTGAAGACTAATCTGTTTTGTTGGTGAGTTTGGAGACTAACCTGTCTTGTTGGTGAGTTTGGAGACTAACCTGTCTTGTTGTTGAGTTTGGAGACTACTGTAATTTCCAGACTATAAGCCGCTACTTTTTTTCCACGTGTTGAACCTCGCGGTTTATACAATAACGCGGCTAATTTATGGATTTTTCCCGCTTTCACAAGATTCATGCCGCCAAAAAACTGAGCACCGTCACATAATGTGACGTAAATCGAGCGCGCTCAAACTTCCCATCATTCTTATTACGGTAGTCATTTTGTCACCCTCATCATGGCAAAGACACGAAGAAATGCATATGATGCAGCTTTCAAGTTGAAGGCGATCGATCTGGCTGTTGGAAAAGGAAATAGAGCTGGTGACAGCGTGGAGCATTGTCAAAAAATCCACTATCATCAACGGGTTTCGAAAGGCTGAACTGCTGCGTGTTGAAGACGGCAGCGATCCAACATCGGATGAAGGAATTCTGAGGCTATACAACTCCGACACCGAAGGAGATGACTTCAGTGGTTTCAGTGCACAGGAGGAGGAAGATAGTGACCACTGACTTTCTTGGTAGGCTACTGTTTAATTTTTGTTACAAGCCGTGTTTCATTTAAAGGCTGTGTAAAGTTCATTTATTTCAATGTACCAGTAGGCACCTGCGGCTTATAGACATGTGCGGCTTATTTATGTACAAATACATATTTTTTAATAATTCAGTGGGTGCGGTTTATATTCAGGTGCGCTTAATAGTCCAGCAATTACGGTAACCTGTCTTGTTGGTGAGTTTGGAGACTAATCTGTCTGGTTGGTAAACGTGATTTATGCTTGATCTGGCAATGCAGTGCTGAAGATCCATACGAAGGGTGTGATGCAATTGCGGAGCCTTCGGAGACCAACTCAAGCTCCTTACTGAAATGCTGTGCGCCTCCCAAATTTTGTAACAATGCAAAGGGCTCTGCATAGCACCATATAGCTCTGCACTGACATAATTGGTTAATGGTAGGTGGGGGATGTACATCCTGTATAAACACCAACTGACTTATTTGACAACTTCCTTCACAACAAACATGGAGAACCTTGATGAAAGGCTATCAGAATAATTTTGCAAATATAAACATCTTGATGATACCTCATGTAGGGAATCGAAAATGAGTTTGAACTCCTGGAAAGAGGTTGGGGAGGTAATGGGGATAGATGTGGTAAAAATGTATTGTGACAATCCCACAATTTGCTTACTAAAGTCTGATTTGGATATATTTGGATGTTTTCACTGCATAACGTTAGGAAGTTGTCCCTTTTCAAATTTAGAAGAAGTGACAGCTAAATGCTAACTCCTGTTTGTCTAAGCTGGTAGCATAGCTAACATACAGAAATCAGTGGTGGTAGTCAAAGTCATTTTCAACTGTAATGCAGTTGATTGATGATGATGACAAACATGTATTGGGGTTGACATCAATACAAGTATTGTACTCAGATTTTTACCTCAGCATAGTGTAAAATACACATAGCCTAAATGTAGGCTAATTGTGCTGACGGTCAAAGAGGAGATTCCGGATCTTTCCTTCACAGAATCATTCCCCAAAACGTTTCTATGGCTTTTCCATTGTTATGGTCTAATTCTATTGACCTCTTTACCTCATCTATGGAAGTGGAAGCATTCCACAAGAAGTGGAGGCAGTTGCGGGACAAACTCATAAAGCAAAAAAATGTAATTAAGGGTTGAAGCAGAGATGCAGGTGGGAAAATGGTGCTGTCTTTTTATGTCGAGCACGTGTCTTTTTGTTTTGCCAATTCCTTGTAATTAGCTGGCTGGCTATTGAGATTAGCCCTGAATCACTACGAGTGGTGCCTTATAAGTGGTGCAGACCAATTTATTGGATGCGTATGACAGCTCCCAAAGTGCAAGAAGTATGAATGCTCTGACTTCTGTGGAGGCCGCATTGCCTAAATACTGTACGGCCACTGCAGAATCAGATTGACCATAAATTGGCTTTAAGTTTGAAGCTACTAACCTGCATTGTTAGTTATTTTGAAGACTAACCCCCTCTTGTTAGTGATTTTGAAGACTAACCCCCTCTTATTAGTGAGTTTGAAGACCAACCCCCTCTTATTAGTGAGTTTGAAGACAAACCCCCTCTTATTAGTGAGTTTGAAGACGAACCCCCTCTTGTTAGTGATTTTGAAGACTTACCCCCTCCTGTTAGTGAGTTTGGAGACTAACCCCCTCTTGTTAGTGATTTTGAAGTCTAACCCCCTCTTCTTAGTGATTTTGAAGACTAACCCCCTCCTATTAGTGAGCTTGGAGACTAAGCCCCTCTTGTTAGTGATTTGAAGACTAACCCCCTCCTGTTAGTGATTTTGAAGACTAACCCCCTCCTGTTAGTGATTTTGAAGACTAACCCCTCTTGTTAGTGAGTTTGGAGACTAACCCCCTCTTGTTAGTGATTTTGAAGACTAACCCCCTCTTGTTAGCGATTTTGAAGACTAACCCCCTCTTGTTAGTGAGTTTGGAGACTAACCCCCTCTTGTTAGTGAGTTTGAAGACTAACCCCCTCTTGTTGGTAAGTTTAGAGACTAAACCTCCTCTTGTTAGTGATTTTGAAGACTAACCCCCTCTTGTTAGTGAGTTTGGAGACTAACCCCATCTTGTTAGTGAGTTTGAAGACTAACCCCCTCTTGTTAGTGATTTTGAAGACTAACCCCCTCTTGTTAGTGATTTTGAAGACTAACCCCCTCCTGTTAGTGAGTTTGGAGACTAACCCCCTCTTGTTAGTGATTTTGAAGACTAACCCCCTCCTGTTAGTGAGTTTGGAGACTAACCCCCTCTTGTTAGTGAGTTTGGAGACTAACCCCATCTTGTTAGTGATTTTGAAGACTAACCCCCTCTTGTTGCTAAGTTTAAAGACTAAAACCCCTCTTGTTAGTGATTTTGAAGACTAATCCCCTTTTGTTAGTGAGTTTGGAGACTAACCCCATCTTCTTAGTGAGTTTTAGACAATATTATATTTGTTTATGTTTGGACAGTGTAGGATGCTGGCCAGCTAGTTCTGCAAGCTATTCTCAAGGAGAGACACCACTGTTATCAGGAGGACTGTTGAAGTGTCGTATGTTTTAGTCTTTGCACAGTTGTTTAATTATTTTGGCCATGTTATGCTTACTAGATTTCAGATTTTAGATGTGAATGTGTAACACGTTAGATTTTTTTGAAGAGGACCACAATGGAAATGAGTATTTCACTTTTTTTGTTATCCTCAACTAATGTTTGTATACATTGAATCCACATTTGGTGTTCAATTATGTATTAAATTGTAAAATCAAAAACATCAACTCTTTCTTGTTGGTGAGTTTGAAGACTGACCTGTCTTGTTGGTGAGTTTGAAGACAATGTTTCGGTCGGAAATGCCACAGACGTTCCTAACGGAAGCGATGCAACTGTAGTTGGCATAGTCTTGAGGACGAAGGTTCTTCAGCTTCAAGATCTTCGTCTCCCCCTGCAGCTCAGATACACAATCAGAATAACACTAGTGTGAAAATGTGTGTGAATAGAATAAATACAATAATAAACACTGTTCATTAAGCATCTCCACTTCATTTAGGGCTTTTACATTTTTCAGAAATTGCGGTTGGATGATTCCAAGTTGAATGATTCCCTCCCTTCTAATTCTGATAATTTCTCAAAAACCTGGAAAACATTGGGACAGTTTCTGGAATGTTGCAACCCTATGCCATTCACATTTACTGTAAATCACGGAACCAGGAACAAATCTGCATGTTTCCAAATTTAGCATAGTTCATGAACTATACTGTAAAACAAGTCATAATACAAATCACAGTTTACCCTTATTTAATCTGTTGCGAAACCACTGTGCAGATGACACCACGGATCACACAACATGGTCTTCACCGCTACATCCCTCAACATCGGACAGCCTCACTAGGAGGTTGTTCAATTTCACTGTGTGTCTGTTGACTCCTCCACCAACACCACACAGTAGCCTGACAGACAGAGACAGTGACTCCAGGCTGGCCCAGCTAGAGCCCTGTGATGGGATGTGATGAGAGTCTTTGATCTTCTTCCTCTCCACCAGGGGGTCAGATTAGAACTTCAGTCAGCCTGGCACATCAGTCCTCACAAGCCGTAATCATAGTCCTCACGAACCACAATCACAGTTCCCATAAACTCTAATCGCTCATCTCTTTCATTCTCCCCAATGATCATCAATCTACTGCATGGCATTCAGATGTTAATTGTATTTGATTAGGGAGGGAGGGATGGACCCAGTCTGTGGCTGCAGTTGTTTTACCTCCTTCCCTCTGTTTTTGGCTGATAGTGGAAGATGTGTCTGGTGGGATGATGATTCAGAGGCTAGTTTAAAACAGTGGGAGACACATTGGAATAAAAATCAATTTGGAAGACAAGGGGGAAGAGTAAGGGAGGGCCTATATCGAATCTTCCATTCCTCTCAACATTTTAGAAAAAGCTGTTGTGCATCAACTCACTGCCTTCCGGAAGACAAACAATGTATACGAAATGCTTCAGTCTGGTTTTAGACCCCATAGCACTGAGACTGCACTTGTGAAGGTGGTAAATTACCTTTTAATGGCATCAGACCGAGGCTCTGCATCTGTCCTCATGCTCCTAGACCTTAGTGCTGCATTGGATACCATCGATCACCACATTATTTTGGAGAGATTGGAAACCCAAATTGGTCTACACGGACAAGTTCTGGCCTGGTTTAGATCTTATCTGTCAGAAAGATATCAGTTTGTCGCTGTGAATGGTTTGTCCTCTGACAAATCAAATGTACATTTCGGTGTTCCTCAAGGTGTGTCACTTGAGTGGGTTGAGTCACTGACGTGATCTTTCTGTCTGGGTTGGCGCCCCCCCTTGGGTTGTGCAGTGGCGGAGATCTTTGTGGGCTATACTCGGCCTTGTCTCAGGATGGTAAGTTGGTGGCTGAAGATATCCCACTAATGGTGTGGGGGCTGTGCTTTGGCAAAGTGGGTGGGATTATATACTACCTGTTTGGCCCTGTCCGGGGGTATCATCGTAAGGGGCCACAGTGTCTGCTGACCCCTCCTGTCTCAGCCTCCAGTATTTATGCTGCAGTAGTTTATGTGTCGGGGGCTAGGGTCAGTTTATTATATCTGGAGTACTTCTCCTGTCTTATCCAGTGTCCTGTGTGAATTTAAGTATGCTCTCTCTAATTCTCTCTTTCTTTCTCTTTCTCTGAGGACCTGAGCCCTAGGACCATGCCTCAGGACTACCTGGCATGATGACTCCTTGCTGTCCCCAGTCCACCTGGCCGTGCTAGGGAGTTTCTAGGGAGTTTTTCCTAGCCTCCGTGCTTCTACACCGGCATTGATTGCTGTTTGGGGTTTTAGGCTGGGTTTCTGTACAGCTTCTGTACAGCTGATGTACGAAGGGCTATATAAATACATTTGATTTGATTTGATTTGATGAGGATGGTCAGAGGAAGGAACATGGGGGTGGGATGGATAAGGATATAAGAGAGGTTAGACGATAAAATGTGGGCAGAAAATAATGGAGATATAGAAAATAGGAGGGATGAATGAAAGAATAATGCTTGTGTGAGAGATGTAACAGATTGGAGGGAACGATGACAAGAGGCATAAAGGTGTGTAAGAATAGGAAAGGATAGAGAGAGAGAGAGGGGCTGTAAAACAGAGAGATGGATGAAGGAATTAATGAAGGAATGAAAGTGTGTTTAGGATGGCCTTATAAGGGTATATGGATAGATGAATGAAGGATGAAGAGTCTGGATGTATTGTTGGTCTGGATGCATAGACACACAGCTGTGTGATCAACACAACCACGCCAGTAAAGCTTTCAACGGCGATGTCAACAAGACCTGGTCGCATTTATCTAAAATGACCTCTCAAGATAAGTCAGCACCACCCTTCACTCCTCTCCACCTCTAACATCATGGCTCTCTCCCTCCACTCCTAATCAATAATATTAAGGAAGTCTCAATATTCTGCTTAGCTGAGTTAGAAAAAGCTGTAGACCATACTATTTACCAAAAGAGTTTTCATCTATATTTTCCATAGCTGTCTATTTACCACCAAAAACACTCAACGAGCTGTATAGGGCCATAAGAAAACAAGAAGCCAGAGGCGGTGGTCCTAGAGGCCGGTGATTTTATTGCAGGGAAACTGAAATTCTACCAGCATGTCACCTGTGCAACTAAAGGCAAAAAAACAACTATTGATCACCTTTACTCCACAAGCAGAAATGCTTATAAAGCTCTCCCTCGCCCTCCACTTGGCAAATCTCACCATAACTTAATTCTAGACAATCTGGACCCTCTCTTTCCAAAATTCTTGCAACACCTATGACTAGCCTGTTCAACCTCTCTTTCATCTGAGATCCCCAAAGATTATGAAAGCTGCCGCGGTCATCCCCCTCTTCAAAGGGGAAGACACTCTAGACCCAAACTGTTATAGACCAATATCCATCCTGCACTGCCATTCTAAAATCTTCGAAAGTCAAGTTAACAAACAGATCACCGACCATTTCAAATCCCACTGTACCTTCTCCACTATGCAATCTGGTTTCCGAGCTGGTTATGGGTGCACCTCAGCCACGCTCAAGGTCCTAAACGGTATCATAACCGCCATCGATAAAAGACAGTAATGTGCAGCCGTCATCATCGACCTGGCCAAGACTTTCGACTCTGTTAATCACCACATTCTTATCGGCAGACTCAATAGCATTGGTTTCTCAAATGACTGCCTTCGCCTGGTTCACAAACTACTTCTCAGATAGAATTCAGTGTGTCAAATCGGAGGGCCTGTTGTCCGGACCTCTGGTAGTCTATATGGGGGTGCCACAGGGTTCAATTATAGGGCCGATTCATTTCTCTGTATACATCAATGATGTCACTCTTGCTGCTGGTGATTCCCTGATCCACCTCTACGCAGACGACACAATTCTGTATACATCTAACCCTTCTTTGGACACTGTGTTAACAAACTTTCAAACGAGCTTCAATGCCATACAACACTCCTTCTGTGGCCTCCAACTGCTTTTAAATGCCCCAAACCAAAAGCAAATCTAGAATCTACTTCCTATTTCGCAACAAAGTCTCCTACACTCATGATGCCAAACGTACCCTCGTAAAACTGACCATCCTACCAATCCTTGACTTCGGCATGGTCATTTACAAAATAGCCTCCAACACTCTACTCAGCAAATTGGATTTAGTCTATCACAGTGCCCATATACTACCCACCACTGCGACCTGTATGCTCTCGTTGGCTTGCCCTTGCTACATTTTCGTCACCAAACCCACTGGCTCCAGGTCATCTATAAGTCTTTGCTATGTAAAGCCCCACGTTATCTCAGCTCAATGGTCACCGTAGCAACTCCCACCCATAGCACTCACTCCAGCAGGTATATTTCACTGGTCATCTCCAAAGCCCAACACTTTCTTTGGCCACCTTTCCTTCCAGTTCTCTGCTGCCAATGACTGGAACGAATTGCAAAAATCACTGAAGCTGGAGACTTATATCTACCTCTCTCACTTTAAGCATCAGCTGTCAGAGCAGCTTACTGATATACTGTACCTGTACACAGCCCATCTGTAAATAGCACACCCAACTACCTCCTCCCCATATTGTTATTTTTTTACTTTATTTTGCACCCCAGTATATCTACTTACACATCATAATATATAATCTGCACATCTATCACTCTAGTGTTAATGCTAAACTGTAATTATTTCACCTCTTTGGCATATTTATTGCCTTACCTCCCTAATCTTCTACATTTGCACACACTGTACATATATTTTTTTATTGTGTTATTGACTGTACGTTTGTTTGTGTGTAACTCTGTGTTGTTGTTTTTGTCTCACTGCTTTGCTTTATCTTGGCCAGGTCGCAGTTGTAAATGAGAACTTGTTCTGGCCTATCTGGTTAAATATAGGTGAAAAAAAATGTATTCTCCTGATTCATGCCTACCAGCAAAAACTCAAGCAGGAAATTCCATTGACACACTCATTAATGAAGTGGCCTAATGAAGCAGATGCTAAAATACAGGACTGTTTCGCTAGCACAGACTGGAATATGTTCCGGGATTCATCCGATAGCATTGAGGTTTACCACATTAGTCACCGGCTTCATTAATAAATGAATCGACAACTTCGTCCCCACAGTGACCGAACATACATATCCCAACCAGAAGCCATGAATTACAAGCAACATCCGCACTGAGCTAAAACCTAGAGTTACCACTATCAAGGAGTGGGACATTAATCCAGACATTTATTTTTTTATTTGTTTTATTTTACCAGGTTAGTTAAATGAGAACACATTCTTATTTACAGCAACAACCTGGGGAACAGTTACAGGGGAAAGGGGGATGAAGGAGTCAATTGTTAACTGGGGATTATTAGGTGACCGTGAATGGTTTGATGGCCAGATAGGGAATTTTATCCAGGACACCAGGGTTAACACCCCTACTCTTACTCTTACGATAAGTGCCACGGGATCTTTAATGACCTCAGAGAGTCAGGCCACCCGTTCAACATCCCACCCGAAAGACGGCACCCGAAAGACAGCACCCAGTGTTTCCAATCACTGCCCTGTGGCATTGGGATATTTTTTAGAACAGAGGAAAGAGTGCCTCCCACTGGCCCTCCAACACCACTTCCAGCAGCATCTGGTCTCCCATCCAGGGAATGACCAGGACCAACCCTGCTTAGCTTCAGAAGCAAGCCAGCAGTGGTATGCAGGGTGGTATGCTGCTGGCCTATATATAATCCCGCTACGCCCTCCGACAAACCATCAAACAGGCAAAGCGTCAATTGCATCAATACAGGACTAAGATCAAATCATACTACAACAACTCTGACACTCGTCGGATGTGGCAGGGCTTGCAAACTATCATGGATTACAAAGGGAAACACAACCACGATTTGACCAGTGATGTAATCCTACCAGACAAGCTAAATGCCTTCTATGCTCTCTTCCAGACAAGCAACACTGAACCATGCATGACAGCACCAGCTGTTCCATACAACTGTGTGACCACACTCTCCTTATCCGATTTGAGTAAGGCCTTTAAAACAGGTTAACATTCACAAGGCCACAGGGACAAACGGATTACCAGGATGCGTATACAGAGCATGTGCTGGCCTGCTGGCAAGTGTCTTCACTGACATTTTCAACCTCTCCCTGACCCAATCTGTTTCAAGCAGACCACCATAATCCCTGTGCCTCAAAAGCCAAGGTAACCTGTCCAAATGACTATCGCCCTGTATCATGCATATCTGTAGCTATGAAATGCTTTGTAAGGCTGGTCATGGCTCAAATAAACACCATCATCCCAGACACCCTGGACCCACTCCAATTCGAATAATGCTCCAACAGATCCACAGAAGACGCAATCTCCATTGCACTCCACACTGCCCTTTCCCACCTGGAGAAGGGGAACACCTATGTGAGAACGTTGTTCATTGACTACAGCTCAGCGTTCAACACCATAGTGCCCTCCAAGCTCTTCACTAAGATAATGGACTGAGCACCTCCCTCTGCAACTGGATCCTGGATTTCCTGATGGATCGCCTTCAGGTTTCGAGCGTAGGCAACAACACATCCACCACACTGACCCTCAGCATGGGGGCCCCTCAGGAGTGAGAGCTAAGTCCCCTCCTGTACTCCATGTTCACCCACATCTGTGTGGCCGTGCACGACTCCAACACCATCATTAAGTTTACCGACGACACGACGGCAGGCCTCATCACCAACGACGATCAGACAGCCTATAAGGAGGAGGTCAGAGAACTGGCAGAAGCTGATCGTGGACTACACAAAGTGTACGTGACGAGTCAACTTTTTTGACTCATCACATACGCTGCTGCTACTGTTTATTATCTGTCACTTTCTTCCTAGTTATATGTACATATATAACTCAATTACCTCGAACCTCTGCACATCGACTCAGTACTGGTACCCGTGTGTATAGCCAAGTTATCATTACTCATTGTGTATTTATTCATAGTTTTATTGTTATGTTTTTTACTTTTCTATTATTTCTCTATTTTCTATCTATCTGCATTGTTGGGAAGGGCCCGTAAGCATTTCACTGTTAGTCTAGACCTGTTGTTAATGAAGCATGTGACGAATAACATTTTATTTGATAACACCATCCCTCTCTCCTCTCCTCCAAACCTCCGCCAGAGAGAAACGGTAATCTGGCATTTAGCAATGGGAAAACAAATGTGGTGGCTTCAAACATATCTCCTGATCTTCTTGTTATTTTTCTGCCCACCACGGGAATAATACATGCCAGGGAAGAAGAGGAGGGAGAGGAGGAGGGAAGAGAGAGGAGGAGGAAGCCCTCAATGAAAGCGGGTCACTTTTTGGCAAATTACCAATGGCATATTCCCATGCTGGGTTTGAAATGCCACCCCTGCTCTGTCCAAACGCTTGGTGGGCTGAGGGAAGATAGAGAAGAGGACAGAGTAGGAGGGAAAAGAAGAGGTGGGCTGGGAGAGGAGAAGGGAGATGAAAGGAAAGTGGGCTTGGGAAAGGAGGATGAGAGGAGGGAATTGGAGAAGAGATGGACTGAAGGGAAGAGGAGGGAAGAGAGGGAAGACGAGAGGAGGAGGGATCAGGACTGAGCAGGAGCAAAAATAAGACATGGGCTGGGGGAGGAGAGAAAATAAGTAAGAGAAGAGGAAGGGAGAGAGAGAAGGGAATAAAAGAGAAGAGGACAGAAGAGGAGGGAAAAAAAGAGGTAGGCTGGGAGAGGAGAGGAAGATGAGGGAACAGAATGCTCAGAAGGGCAGCCAGCTACCTCAGGCTCGCTCACTCTGTTTCTTGCTCTCTCCTACTTCTTTCTTTCTCTCTTTCTTTCTTTCATTCTCATTCCCACTCCCATGTTTCCCCTCTCTCTTTCCACTAGCAGTCTCTGGGCACACCCTTATTTATTTAAATACATATCTCCCCATCCAGAGTGTAAAGTACTGAGATGTCTCCATATACCCCACCCTATAGACTTACCTATAGACATTAGGTCTATGGTATATTGTCTCATTCTTACCTGTGTGAAAAATGGTTCGTAGATCTCCACTCCCTTGTCAGAGCCCTGTGAGAGGACATCTCGTCCGCGGTGCCAGCTGTAGCGGACAGGGGGGTTGGAGTTAGCCATGCAGCGCAGGAACACTGTCCTCTCATAGTAGAACTGCTCTTTGGCCTCTCCTACACTCTGGTGCACCGTCACTACAGGGTCATCCAGGACTGGAGACAGAGAGGAACAGGGGAAGAGGAGAGGACAATCTATTCATCAACCAATCAATAAATACATTGGGCAAGTAATGAATCCATTGAGAGATCAATTGAATGGCTACCTAACCAATAAGACATTTGCATTATCAATGATCAACACCACGTGAAAAAAATAATAGCTACTGTTCAAAAGTTTGGGGTCACTTAGAAATGTCCTTGTTTTTGAAAGAAAAGCACATTTTTATCCATTAAAATGACATCAAATGGATCAGAAATACAGTATAGACATTGTTAATGTTGTAAATGACAGAAGCCTCACAAGTCCTCAACTGGCAGCTTCATTAAATAGTACCTGCAAAACACCAGTCTCAACGTCAACAGGGAAGAGGCGACTACGGGATGCTGGCCTTCTAGGCAGAGTTGCAAAGAAAAATATATCTCAGACTAGCCAATAAAAAGAAAAGATTAAGATGGGTAAAAGAACACACACACTGGACAGGTAGGTACTCTGCCTAGAAGGCCAGCATCCCGGAGTCGCCTCTTCACTGTTTTGTGGGAACTATTTAATGAAGCTGCCAGTTGAGGACTTGTGAGATGTCTGTTTCTCAAACTAGACACTCTAATGTACTTGTCCTCGTCCTCAGATGTGCACCGGGGCCTCCCACTCCTCTTTCTATTCTGGTTAGAGACAGTTTACACTGTTCTGTGAAGGGAGTAGTACACAGTGTTGCACGAGATCTTCAGTTTCTTGGCAATTTCTCGCATGGAATACCCTTAAATTCTCAGAATAAGAGTAGAATGATGGGTTTCAGAAGAAAGGTCTTTGTTTCTGGCCATTTTGAGCCTGTAATCGAACCCACAAAAGCTGATGCTCCAGATATTCAAAGCCTATGTAGATATTCCATAAAAAAATCAGCCATTTCCAGTTACAATAGTCATTTACAACATTAACAATGTCTACACTGTATTTCTGATCAATTTGATGTATTTGTAAATTGACAAAACATTTGCTTTTCTTACAAAAACAAGGACATTTCTAAGCGACACCAAACATTTGAACTTTAGTGTATGCATATATATATATATATGCATATATATATATATATATATACAGTGGGGAGAACAAGTATTTGAAACACAGCCGAATTTGCAGGTTTTCCTACTTACAAAGCATGTAGAGGTCTGTAATTTTGATCATAGGGAACTTCAACAGTGAGAGACGGAATCTAAAATCCAGAAAATCACATTGTGTGATTTTTAAGTAATTAATTTGCATTTTATTGCATGACATAAGTATTTGACATATCAGAAAAACAGAACTTAATATTTGGTACAGAAACTTTTGTTTGCAACTACAGAGATCATTTGTTTCCTGTAGTTCTTGACCAGGTTTGCACACACTGCAGCAGGGATTTTGGCCCACTCCTCCATACAGACCTTCTCCAGATCCTTCCGGTTTCAGAGCTGTCGCGGGGCAATACTAATGGTTTTCTTAGTAACACACTACTGTGGTCCCAGCTCTTTTCAGGTCATTGACCAGGTCCTGCCGTGTAGTTCTGGGCTGATCCCTCACCTTCCTCATGATCATTGATGCCCCACGAGGTGAGATCTTGCATGCCCTCTCACCAAGCTGCTTGCCTATTGTCCTGAAGCCCATCCCAGCCTCGTGCAGGTCGACAATTTTATCCCTGATATCCTTACACAGCTCTCTGGTATTGGCCATTGGGGAGAGGTTGAAGTCTGTTTGAATGAGTGTGTGGACAGGTGTCTTTTATACAGGTAACGAGTTCAAACAGGTGCAGTTAATACAGGTGATGAGTGGAGAACAGGAGGGCCTCTTAAAGAAAAACGAACAGGTCTGTGAGAGCCAGAATTCTTACTGGTTGGTAGGTGATCAAATACTTATGTCATGCAATTAAATGCAAATTAATTACTTAAAAATCATACAATGTGATTTGCTGGATTTTTGTTTTAGATTCCATCGCTCACAGTTGAAGTGTACCTATAATAAAAATGACAGACTTCTACATGCTTTGTAAGAAGGAAAACCTGCAAAATTGGCAGTGTATCAAATACTTGTTCTCCCCACAGTGTGGGGCAAAAAAGTATTTAGTCAGCCACCAATTGTGCAAGTTCTCCCACTTAAAAAGATTAGAGAGGCCTGTAATTTTCATCATAGGTACACTTCAACTATGACAGACAAAATGAGAAAGAAAATCCAGAAAATCACATTGTAGGATTTTTAATGAATTTCCAAATGATGGTGGAAAATAAGTATTTGGTCAATAACAAAAGTTTATCTCAATACTTTGTTATATACCCTTGGCAACAACAGAGGTCAAACGTTTTCTGTAAGTCTTCACAAGGTTTTCAGACACTGTTGCTGGCATTTTGGCCCATTCCTCCATGCAGATGTCCTCTAGAGCAGTGATGTTTTGGGGGTGTTGCTGGGCAACACAGACTTTCAACTCCCTCCAAAGATTTTCTATGGGGTTGAGATCTGGAGACTGGCTAGGCCACTCCAGGACCTTGAAAGGCTTCTTACGAAGCCACTCCTTCGTTGCCCGGGCGGTGTGTTTGGGATCATTGTCATGCTGAAAGACCCAGCCACGTTTCATCTTCAATGCCCTTGCTGACGGAAGGAGGTTTTCACTCAAAATCTCACGATACATGGCCCCATTCAGTCTTTCCTTTACACAGATCAGTCGTCCTGGTCCCTTTGCAGAAAAACAGCCCCAAAGCATGATGTTTCCACCCCCATGCTTCACAGTAGGTATGGTGTTCTTTGGATGCAACTCAGCATTCCTGGTCCTCCAAACACGACGAGTTGAGTTTTTACCAAAAAGTTATATTTTGGTTTCATCTGACCATATGACATTTTCCCAATCTTCTTCTGGATCATCCAAATGCTCTCTAGCAAACTTCCTGGATATGTACTGGCTTAAGCAGGGGGACACGTCTGGCACTGCAGGATTTGAGTCCCTGGTGGCGTAGTGTGTAGATGGTAGGCTTTGTTACTTTGGTCCCAGCTCTCTGCAGGTCATTCACTAGGTCCCCCCGTGTGGTTTTGGATTTTTGCTCACCGTTCTTGTGATCCTTTTGACCTCACGGGGTGAGATCTTGCGTGGAGCCCCAGATCGAGGGAGATTATCAGTGGTCTTGTATGTCTTCCATTTCCTAATAATTGCTCCCACAGTTGATTTCTTCAAACCAAGCTGCTTACCTATTGCAGATTCAGTCTTCCCAGCCTGGTGCAGGTCTACAATTTTGTTTCTGGTGTCCTTTGACAGCTCTTTGGTCTTGGCCATAGTGTAGTTTGGAGTGTGACTGTTTGAGGTTGTGGACAGGTGTCTTTTATACTGATAACAAGTTCAAACAGGTGCCATTAATACAGGTAACGAGTGGAGGACAGAGGAGCCTCTTAAAGAAGAAGTTACAGGTCTGTGAGAGACAGAAATCTTGCTTGTTTGTAGATGACCAAATACTTATTTTCCACCATAATTTGCAAATAAATTCATAAAAAATCCTACAATGTGATTTTCTGGATTTTTTTCCTACTTTTGTCTGTCATAGTTGAGGTGTACCAATGATGGAAATTACAGGCCTCTCTCATCTTTTTAAGTGGGAGAACTTGCACAATTGGTGGCTGACTAAATACTTTTTTTGCCCCACTGTACATGCCCTTCTGAAGTTTGCCAATGAACATCTGTATGATTCATAAGACAACTGGGTGAAAATGTTGTGGTCAGATGAGACCAAAATAGAGCTCTTTGGCATCAACTCAACTCGCCGTGTTTGGAGGAGGAGGAATGCTGCCTATGACCCCAAGAACATCATCCCCACCGTCAAACATGGAGGTGGAAACATTATGCTTTGGGGGTGTTTTTCTGCTAAGGAGACAGGACAACTTCAAGTGTAGTAAAAATTTTGAAAAGTTCAAAGTTCACACTTAGTTCAGAGCCTCTTTTATTGACATGTACTTATTCCAAGATGGTGTAGCAGTCGGACTTGTCTTTTGTCTCATCCCGTGTAAATAATCGTTTACCTTGTTTTTTTCTTGTATATATTTCGTATATATTTTAATCTCACTTTCCATCTACGGACTGAATATACTCTCCTGTAACCCGCCTCACCCAATGTGGTACAGATCTGCTATTTTTATACTTTAGAACCGGAACCCCCATCAGAAGCTAGCCAGCAAATTAGCTACTAGCTAGTAGTCAGTTAGCCACTGCCATAACTCGGACACCAGCCAGCCTCAGCTCGGTCAATACCTGCCAGTTTGCACAGTGCGATATCAAGTCAGAGCATATCGAACTGCTTTTTCTCTACCCCTGAATTCCTACCACAAGCTCTGGACCATTAAACCGGATCATAGCAGCTAGCTAGCTGCAATCCGATTGGCTACTCTAGGCTAATGCCTCTGTCCCGAAGCAAGCACCAGTTAGCTTTGAGCTATCCTCAAGCTAGGCCCATTACCCGACTAGCCGAAGAGGTCTACCAGCTAATTATTGGGCTACAATATCTATGCGCCAATTGGCCTGGACCCTTTATTGTCGACACAGAGCCCCGCCGATCCATCACGGCTGGTCTACCGACGTAATCGTCCGAGGTGTTTTCAACAGGCTTTTCCGTTGCGACGTCGCCGAAGACCCATCAGCTGGCCACGGCCCGCTAGCTTTCTGAATCGCCGTGTCTCCAGCTCACTTAGCTTAGTAGCAACTACCGAACGGCTCCCTGACTCACCTATTGCTGCTCATTGGACCCTATGATCACTCGGCTACACATGCCGCGCCCTAATGTTAATATGCCTTGTCTTCTGCTGTTTAGGTTAGTTAGTATTGTTTTATTTCACTGCAGAGCTCCCAGCACCACCCTAAATGCCTTAGATAGCTCTTTGTCGCACCCTCACACACATGCAGAGACCTCACCTGGCTTAACTGGTGCCTCCAGAGACGCAACCACTCTCATCATCATTCAATATCTAGGTTTACCTCTACTGTACTCACATCCTACCATATCCTTGTCTGTACATTATGCCCTGAATCTATTCTACCGCGCCCAGAAATCTGCCCCCAACGCACTAGACGACCAAATCTTATAACCTTTAGCCGTGCCCTTATTCTACTCCTCCTCTGTTGATGTAGAGGTTAACCCAGGCCCTGTAGCCCCCAGCACCACACCAATTCCCAAGGGGCTCTCATTTGTTAACTTCTGTAACCATAAAAGCCTTGGTTTCATCAAATCAAATCTAATTTTATTTGTCACATATACATGGTTAGCAGATGTTAATGTGAGTGTAGCGAAATGCTTGTGCTTCTAGTTCCGTCAATGCAGTAATAACCAACGAGTAATCTAACCTAACAATTCCACAACTCCTAACTCAGACACACAAGTGTAAAGGGATAAAGAATATGTACATAAAGATATATGAATGAGTGATGGTACAGAACGGTATAGGCAAGATGCAGTAGATGGTATCGAGTACAGTATATACATATGAGATGAGTAATGTAGGGTATGTACAGTGCCTTGCGAAAGTATTCGGCCCCCTTGAACTTTGTGACCTTTTGCCACATTTCAGGCTTCAAACGTAAAGATATAAAACTGTATTTCTTTTGTGAAGAATCAACAACAAGTGGGACACAATCATGAAGTGGAACGACATTTATTGGATATTTCAAACTTTTTTAACAAATCAAAAACTGAAAAATTGGGCGTGCAAAATTATTCAGCCCCTTTACTTTCAGTGCAAACTCTCTCCAGAAGTTCAGTGAGGATCTCTGAATGATCCAATGTTGACCAAAAATTCTGAAATTTCCATCCCCAACTACAACATTTTCCTACAAGATTAAACTGCCAAAGGGGGCAGAGTTGCGATCCACTGCAGAGATAGCCTGTAGAGTACTGTAATACTATCCAGGTCTGTGCCCAAACAATTTGAGCTTCTACTTTTAAAAATCCACCTTTCCAGAAGTAAGTCTCTCACTGTTGCCGCTTCTTATAGACCCCCCTCAGCTCCCAGCTGTGCCCTGGACACCATATGTGAATTGATTGACACCCGTCTGTCTTCAGAGTTCGTACTGTTAGGTGACCTTAACTGGGATATACTTAACGCCCCAGTTGTCCTACAGTTTAAGATAGATGATAGATAAATAAAGATAAATAAAAATAGAAAGATAGATAAAAATTATCAAGGAACCTATCAGGTACAATCCTAAATCCGTAACCATGGGCACCCCCATAGATATCATCCTGACCAACTTGCCCTCTAAATACACCTCTGCTGTCTTCAACCAGGATCTCAGCGATCACTGCCTCATTGCCTGCATCCGTAATGGGTCCGCAGTCAAACAACTACCCCTCATCACTGTCAAACGCTCCCTTAAACACTTCAGTGAGCAGGCCTTCCTAATTGACCTGGTATCCTGGAAGGATATTGACCTCATTCCGTCAGTAGAGGATGCCTGGTTGCTCTTTAAAAGTGCTTTCCATCCTAAATAAGCATGCCCCATTCAAAAAATGTAGAACTAAGAACAGATATAGCCCTTAGTTCACCCCAGACTTGACTGTCCTTAACCAGGACAAAAACATCCTGTGGCGTACTGCATTAGCATCGAATAGCCCCCGCAATATGCAACTTTTCAGGGCAGTCAGGAACCAATATACACAGTCAGTTAGGAAAGCAAAGGCAAGCTTTTTCAAACAGAAATTTGCATCCTGTAGCACTAATTCCAAAAAGTTTTGGGACACTGTAAAGTCCATGGAGAATAAGAGCACCTCTTCCCAGCTGCCCACTGCACTGAGGCTAGGAAACACTGTCACCACCGATAAATCAACGATAATGGATCATTTCAATAAGCATTTTTCTACAGCTGGCCATGCTTGCCACCTGGCTACCCCTACCCTGGCCAACAGCTCTGTACCCCCCCGCAGAAACTTGCCCAAGACCCCACGCTTCTCCTTCACCCAAATCCAGACACTGTCTGATGTTCTGAAGGAGCTGCAAAATCTGGAACCATACAAATCAGCCGGGCTAGACAATCTGGACCCTCTCTTTCTAAAAATGATCTGCCGCAATTGTTGCAACCCCTATTACTAGCCTGTTCAACCTCTCTTTCATATTGTCTGAGATCACAAAGATTGGAAAGCTGCCACGGTCATCCCCCTCTTCAAATGGGGAGACACTCTAGACCCAAACTGTTACAGTTCTAAAATCTTCGAAAGCCAAGTTAACAAACAGATCACCGACCATTTTGAATCTCACTTCTCCACTATGCAACCTGGTTTCCGAGCCGGTCACGGGTGCACCTCAACCACGCTCAAGATCCTAAAAGATATCATAACCGCTATCGATAAAAGACAGTACTGTGCAGCCGTCTTCATCGACCTGGCCAAGGCTTTCGACTCTGTCAATCACCACATTCTTATCGGCAGACTCAATAGCATTGGTTTCTCAAATGACTGCCTCCCCTGGTTCACAAACTACTTCTCAGATAGAGTTCAGTGTGTCAAATCGGAGGGCCTGTTGTCCGGACCTCTGGCAGTCTCTATGGGGGTGCCACAGGGTTCAATTATCGGGCCGACTCTTTCTCACTTCTCTGTATATATCAATGATGTCGCTCTTGCTGCTGGTGATTCCCTGATCCACCACTGCGCAGACGACACCATTCTCTATACATCTGGTTCTTATTTGACACTGTGTTAACAAACCTCCAAATGAGCTTTAATGCAATACAATAGTCCGCCCGTGGCCTCCAACTGCTTTTAAATGCTAGAAAAACTAAATGCATGACCTTCAACCAATTGCTACCCACACCCTCCCGCCCGACTAGCATCACTACTCTGGACAGTTCTGAATATGTGGACAACTACAAATACCTAGGTGTCTGGTTAGACTGTAAACTCTCCTTCCAGACTCACATTCCAAAATGAAATATAGAATCTGCTTCATATTTCACAACAAAGCCTCCTTCACTCATCCTGCCAAACACACCCTCATAAAACTGACTATCCTACCTAAAATCACTGAAGCTGGAGACATATCTCCCTCACTAACTTTAAGCATCAGCTGTCAGAGAAGCTTACCAATCACTGTACTTGTACACAGCCCATCTGTCAATAGCAGACCCAACTACCTCATCCCCATATTGTTATTTTCTTGCTCTTTTGCACCCCAGTATCTCTTCTTGCACATCATAATCTGCACATCTATCCCTCCAGTGTTAATGCTAAATTGTAATTATTTTGCCTCTATGACCTAGTTATATCTCCCTAGTCGTACTACATTTGCACACACTGTACATAGACCTTTTCTATTGAGTTATTGCATGTACGTGGAATGGGGGAGAAAGTAGGATAACTACACAGTGACTCAACTCACAGGTACGTCACACACTGACTGCTCATGGGAAAACCTCAGAGGTCCCCACTCAAGCATCAACGCATGCACACACACACACACTCACTCACTCACTCACTCACTCACCCCCCCCCCCCCCCCAAGAGTACATTGACATTCCTAATCACTGATGTAGCATGGATAGCCTTCAAAGTGACAGTCCTGTAGGAGACAGAAAGGTTTGCAAAGAATCCCTAAGAATCCCTAATATCCTCTGCAAACCCATCACTGATGCCATCATTCCTTAAGATAATATTTAGTTGACCTCTTGTCCCTACGGGAGCTCAGTTAAATAATGTCTCTGTTTCCCAACACATCAGAGAGAAGTTTTTCCCCGTCTGCCTAACATTTGGCTATTTGAGCAAAGTGCTCGTGGTTGATTAAATGGATTCAAAGTTAATCATCTTAATCGCCTGACGAATTAAGCCTTGGCAATGGGTGTTCATCATAACTCTGACTGTCTTTTAGCATGTTAATTCTCGCCTTTTTAAGATTATGTCAATTTGCACATTCAAAGAAACTATAAGGGGGTTAGTCCATTTCCCCTCTCATCTCTCTCTGAGATGCAATCAGTTCTCGACGCAAACAGGCAATTTAAATGGAAATGATGAAGAAAAAACAATGCAAGATATGCCCTCATGCTAAAAACTTCTAAACGATGACAGATGACCTTTTGCGCATACAAAGAAGGCAGTGACTGAGCTCTAATCTCATTTTGTACAACTATTCCACCGCTAACCATAAAGAAACGATATGAGGCATTGAATTGGAGATGTTAATCAATGGATTCATTGGCTGTAAATCAGACTCCCAGCATCGTCCTGTCCCCCTCTGGGCTATACCGCAGGACCAGGGCCTAACCAGGGAGCACGTTGCAACCCCCCCCCCCCCCCCCCCCCCCCCCCCCTCCGCACACACAAACACACACATGCAAGCACACACACGCACACAAACATAGGCATACACACAGACACGTTACAGTGTGTGTTGTGTTTGTGCGTCATTCCATTACAGAACGATTGACTGGATTCATTTTTGCGGAGCAGTCTGCTCTAAATAAATACACTGCTTTATTATGGAGACGGTAGGATGGTGTGTATGTGTGTGTGTGTGCGAGCATGTGTGCGTATCTGGGAGTGTATTCACGTGCGTGTGTATGCACATGCTCGCTTGCATGTGTGTGTACTGTATGTTAGTATGAATCCCACATCTTATCTCCAGCTCTTCCCTTCTCTCTGCCCGATTCACTCAATGGAGGAAGAAAGGAGCACGTGTCTCTGAATGCAGAACCTGATTGGGGCATGTCAACTACACCGCAATTACCTTCAGGAGTCAGACTCTGATGGTTGTAAAGCTTAACCTACAGAGCCCGCAGGAGGTGTGTGTGTGTGTGTGTACGCCGTGGTACTGGCTCCGCTACAGATTTGTTAGGGTTTGCAATTGAAGGTTTAACGGGTGGTTCGCAGGCAAGTGAATATGTCCAAATACAGCTCAACGCTCTGTGGCAGCAAGTTAAACCTTTTTACGTCACTGGCCTCTCTCACTCCCACTCAGTCATGACCAGTGAGTCAAAACGTTGAGTTCTTCACGTTTCAGACACAAGAGCAAGAGAGAAGAAGAGAGAGCGAAAGAGACAAAGACAGAGAGCGACAGAGCAAGGGAAAGGGAGAGAGAGAGAGAGAAAAGAACAGAGGGAGAGAGAGAGGGAAAGAGAGAGAGAGAAAAAATAACAGAGGGAGAGAGAGAGGGAAAGAGAGAGACAGGAATAGAGACATAGACAGAGAGAGAAAGAGCAAGAGAGAGGGAAAGAAACAGGAACAGAGGGAGAGATGTCACAGGCCTCACACAGAGAGAGACATAGACAGAGAGAAAGAGAGAAAGAGAGAAAGAGAGAGAGAGAGAGAGAGAGAGAGAGAGAGCGAGAGAAAGAGAGAGAAAGAGGGGTCATGTCATATCGTTTACTCAAGCACTGTTCATCAGACATGACAAGTGAGTCATACAAACTCTTCTTCAGAAAGGCCCCTATCCCTTTAGACTCGTGGGAATGTGCCTATGTGGATAGGACTAAATGTAAATGTTTTGTACAGAATAAATATGATATGCATATGCTTAACCATGGTACAAATTGAAAGGGAAAAGTTTGGAGATTATGAGAAAATTATTAGACTATAAAAGGTGAGGAAACAACAATTCACACAAGACTGAATCTAAACATTACACATTTGACATTTTCTGTACTTTTTGCCGCATTTCTGATAAATTCTGAAAATACTTTGGATACATAAGGTAACATGATAATAACAATATTCCTGGAAAAAAGGTTTGAGTGAGAGGACTAACTGGTGTCTCCAAGTGGCCACATCTCTTTACAACTAGAGCGTCACACTTGTAGTTGTTTTGTTTGGAACACAGCCCTGTATCTCCGCCCTCATTCAAAAACTTTCCAAAAATGGGTTATTCGAAATTGCAATCTGAGTGAGGTGGGCATCATTTAAAAGCTTGATCTATTGCCAAAATGACTGGCTAAGTTATAAAATACAATTTGACAGTGTTAGGCTTTCAAAATGCAATTCAGGGAAACAGATGATCATTTTGGTGCACATAGAAAGGAGCCCTGAGTGCATTCAGGTGCTTGTGCTGTGGGGAAGTTTCTTCACAATAGACAAACAGGCTCATTCTGTTCAGAACAACCCAGGGTATGACGCCGTGTCATCTTGTAACTGTACATGAAACATAGTAATCATAAAAATTGGCACTGTATACGACATGAGTTTTATGACATGGAAATGTATCCATTTTCCCCAGGATACACACACTTCTCTCCCGACACCTTCCTCTCTATACCAACCCCTCCCTCTCTCTCCCAACAACTCTCTCTATCTCCCCGTCTCTTTCTCTTCCTCAACACCTCTTCTTGCCTCTCTATCTATCTCCCTCCCTCTTTTCACATAATCTACGCCAGTCAATTGGAAGGGAGAGAGATATAGCGAGAGAAAGAGAGAGAGAGAAAGAGAGGGAGCGAACAGAGAGAGATAAAGAGACATAGAGAGAATGATCAGCACCCATGAGGCTTTGAGTCCATCAGCCCATCGTGTCAGAGGGCTGTGGATTAATTTCACCCAGTTGCCGTGGCAGTAATCATTGTCCCAGCTTGATTACAATGCCGCACTGCCAAACTCCCTAACACTGTTGTGTTTATCCATCTACGGGTAGAAATAGTCCCATTATGTCAAAGATAAGCAATTTGCTTTCGTTCTCTGCTAAGAGAAAGGGAAGGATAAAGGAGGGGAAATGGAGGGAAGTAGCAAATTGCAGGCATCCAGATGCCGTGTTAATGAGATGGCGAATCCATTGGCTGTCTTCTGTAATCATTCCCTCAATACGTTGGCGGAGCATCCTCTGCTCTCCATGCGAGGGGCTATTTTGGTGTATGGTTGAGAGAGAGAGTCGTGGACGAGAGGTATCAGTGTGTCACGCCCTGACCGTAGAGATCCTTTTATTCTCTACGTTTGTTTGGTCAGGGTGTGACTCGGGTGGGAAAGTCTATGCTTTCTGGTTCTTTGTTTTTGGCCGGGTATGATTCTCAATCAGGGACAGCTGTCTATCGTTGTCTCTGATTGGGAATCATACTTAGGCAGCCTTTTTTCCTTTTCTCATTTGTGGGTTGTTGTCTTCGTTTAATGCATGTATAGCCTTACAGAGCTTCATGTTCATTTTTGTTGTTTATTGTTTTGTTGGTGTAACGGATGTGAAACACTAGCTTAGTTAGCGGTGGTGCGCGCTAAATAGTGTTTCAATCGGTGACGTCACTTGCTCTGAGACCTTGAAGTAGTAGTTCCCCTTGCTCTGCAAGGGCCGCGGCTTTTGTGGAGCGATGGGTAACGATGCTTCGTGGGTGACTGTTGTTGATGTGTGCAGAGGGTCCCTGGTTCGCGCCGGGTAAGGGCGAGGGGACGGTCTAAAGTTATACTGTTACATTGATGCTGTTGACACGGATCACTGGTTGCTGCGGAAAAGGAGGAAGTCAAAAGGGGGGTGAGTGTAACGGATGTGAAACACTAGCTTAGTTAGCGGTGGTGCGCGCTAAATAGTGTTTCAATCGGTGACGTCACTTGCTCTGAGACCTTGAAGTAGTAGTTCCCCTTGCTCTGCAAGGGCCGCGGCTTTTGTGGAGCGATGGGTAACGATGCTTCGTGGGTAACTGTTGTTGATGTGTGCAGAGGGTCCCTGGTTCGCGCCGGGTAAGGGCGAGGGGATGGTCTAAAGTTATACTGTTACATTGGCAACATTTAAAAATAAAGAAAAATGTACGCTTACCACGCTGCACCTTGGTCCGGTCATTTTCAAGACGACGTTCGTGACACAGTGAGCATCCCTCCCCCTCTCTCTCTGTTCCTTTTACAATAAGACTTAAAAGCAGCTCCTAGGAGTGACTAGCTACGCTTCTTTAATAAATTGGAAGAAAAAAATAGGTGAAAAAGAGGTTCTGGTGGCCGCAAAGGGACGTGTCTCTCTGAACAGGGTAGATGGATGATTTGAGACATTAAGACTGACTGGTGAAACTGTAACCTGAGCAACAACCAGACTAAGTGTCTGTTCAAGGTGTGTTGGAGCGAACGGATGGGACTAACTGCCGCTGATAGCTGTTGCAAATGAAAACCGCTGGGAGAGACTCAAACACACAAAAGGTTGAATGTATCAGATAAGATATTCATTAGAACATTACAGCAATTCAAGAGAAGTGTAGGCGAAATGGAAACCAATATATTCAGGCTGATGTTGTTACGTACATTTCCTTTCACAACATTGAGAAGATGAACAAAAAATAAGTGATGATACAGAAAAATGAAACGCACACGCTTTATGAAGTCATTATGTTCCATTACTCATTCATAAAGTTATATAGATGAATACCATCTATTTGTGAGATACATCACCGTCTCTCCTACCCAGGTCCTTTATGGAATACCTATATCCACCAAGCCATTTACTGTGCACAATATTACATATGATATTTCCTTTCCCTCTGTCTCTCTGCATCTGTCAGTGTTATGTGGTGACCTATCTCCTTCCTGGTACATAGTTAGACTCTGTAAGAACTAGCTATATCTATCTGGAATAGACAGCTGGTCTATACAACACTGTGCATAGTCAATTTGCAAATGACCTCGACTAACCTATATCCCCCGCACATTGACTTGGTACCGGTAACCCCTGTAAAAAGCCTATTTATTGTTGTGTCATTTTCTTGTGTTACTTTTTGATTCAAGTTTTTAAACTTAAGTTTATTTAGTAAATGTTTTATTAACTCTATTTCTTGAACTGCATTGTTGGTTAAGGGCTTGTAAGTAAGCATTTCACGGTAATTGTACTCGGCACATGTGCCTGTTGTACTCGGCACATGTGACAAATAATATTTGATTTGATTGCATAAGGGTGGAGGGAGGACAAACATCCACACATGTCGTTCCAATGGTGGCGCCTATGTGAAAGAGATATCTCTGTCTCATTCTGTAAACTGAATATCATTCTCCACTACAGCAGATATTGGTTCTAGTAAATTATGTCTGCCACCATCCTCAACGCTGCCTGTCAGGGAGAAGGAGAATAGCCCATCTCATTCAAATATGGGAGAAATGGGAAGGCGAGTGAAGTGTGTGTGTGTGTGTTTGTGCAAAGTAAAGTAAATGAGCGAGAGGAAGTCTAACATTGCATTTCAAAATCTGAATGAGTGGTTGTTAGGGTGCTAAATATCCATATTTAAGATGAGCGTATTATTCAACTGTATGTACGATAGTTGAATTCCTTTGTCTTTCCTTCTCCCACTCTTTCGTTCCCCACCCCTTTCATTGAGTGACCAGCCGTCATATCGGGTTAGTCCACTAGGGACTTTTCATTACATTATGTTAGTAATCAATTCAACCTATACTGTGTGAGTGTTTATGTATTTCTGTGTGATTATTTCATTAGTTAGTAAATAAATAATTAAGCCAATTTGAGTAAGCTGAGTCATTATGTAGACTAGGGTTCGTGCAGATTTATAGAATATTTTCACGTTCAAAATGAGACTGATAAGAGGTAAAAAAAGTGACTGTTATCTACAGATATTAATATATCTTATAAGAGTTTAATTCGGGAGATAGTAACTTGTTAAATAGGTTTTCCCGTGGTGCTCCAAGTTACTGAGTTAATTGTTACATGATTCATTTAATCATGTAATAATTAAACATAGTTTATTGATTTGATAAGATACCAGTTATCACATTAATACTAGTCACATCACGACAGTTCCTATCTCCAGTATATCGGAAATAGACTGTCATCCAGTGTGATCATCATGAACTTCATGCTCAAGGGGATAATAGACTGGAATAATACCTACTGATGTGTTGTGTGACACCTCGCAAACGTTTATCAACATTCACAAAACACTGTGAATTTACCATGCCATTACAAACCAAACAAACCTGTTAACTTTGTGAATGGCCGCTGTGATTTGTACTCAAGATTTATACATGTTTCTGTCTGATTTTATTCAGTTCTGCTTTAATTGTAATGAAGCAGAGATTTTGTGTAAGGTGTACCCTATCTGATAAAACACTGCCCTTTTGTAAGGTTTTGTCCCTGATTTTGGAGTGTGTGTGTCTTTGTGTGTGTGTGTGTGTGTGTACGTGTGTGTGTGTTTAGTTTCCCAGCCAAGGTAAAGGTGTGTGTGTATGTGAATGTGCAGTTTCTCCTCCAAAGTATACAGAGATGGGTTGTGGGGGAAAGTTGGGTTGAAGTTCAGAAGGGCACTCTGGCACCTCTGCCATGTTTGCTGTTTAGCATGCTGTCCTGCTGCTTGTAAGACACACACACACACACACACAGTTTGGCTGCCTCGTAACAACCTCTGAATTATTCAGTCAGCGTCTCAACATCCCATTTTTCACCTGAAAGACTTCAGCTCTGCTGATGCAGGGAGGGAGGGAGAGAAAGATAGAGTAGGACAACTATTTTGCTATGAATCTTTTCTCCCTCTCTCCCCTCACCTCATCTGACTCCCTCATGTCATTGAAGTAAGATCATGCTATCCTTCACAACTGACCTCAGTTCAGCATTGGCTTCCCCCCTTATAGTTAGTATTGAAGGAGAGTGAACTGATCCTAGATCTGTACATAAAGTTAAACTCTCTTCATAAATAGGAGATGTGCTGTGCATTAACAAGATCTCACGGTTTTACCAATTTGACTTTAGTTATTGACGTTTATCCATGTTTCTCCAAACTTCACATTTCGAGTTTTTGACACACTGCGTTGCTCTTCCTGCTATGCATCCTCCAGGTTACGTTAAGGGTTAAGTTTTGGGATGGGGCTCAAACCAAGCCTACCACTGGGATTGAACACGTGACCCTCGAAGCCGGAGGATTTGGCCCTCGCCGTCCAAAATGTTTTTTTTTAAAGTCATCTCCCGACGTCCAATTTGGAAGTCAATCTTGAGAAACCTGAGGGCCTCCCGAGTGTCTCAGCGGTCTAAGGCATTGTATCGCAGTGCTAGAGGGGTCACTACAGATCTGGGTTTGATCCGGGGCTGTGTCGCAGCCGGCTGCGACCGGGAGACCCATGAGACGGCACACAATTGGCCCAGCGTCTTCCCCAGCGACCTGGCTGGGGATCACATCACACTCAGGCTACAGTATATATATTTTTCTCTTTCACTTTTGTTTAACCAGGTAGGCCAGTTGAGAGCAAGTTCTCATTTACAACTGCTACCTGGCCAAGATAAAGCAAAGCAGTATGACGAAAACAACAACACAAAGTTACACATGGGATAAACAAACGTACAGTCAATAACACAATAGAAAAATATATGTACAGTTTGTGCAAATGTAGTAAGGTTAGGGAGGTAACGCAATAAATAGGCCATAGTTGCAAAATAATAACAATTTAGCAGTAACGCTGGAGTGATAGATGTGCTAATGATGATGTGCAAGTAGAGATACTGGGGTGCAAAAGAGCAAAAAAATAAATAACAATATGGGGATGAGGTAGTTGGGCTGTGTACAGGTACAGTGATCGGTAAGCTGCTCTGACAGCTGATGCTTAAAGTTAGTGAGGGAGATATAAGTCTCCAGCTTCAGTGAATTTTGCAATTTGTTCCAATCAATGGTAGCAGAGAACTGGAAGGAAAGGCGGCCAAAGAAGGTGTTGGCTTTGGGGATGATCAGTGAAATATACCTGCTGGAGCGCGTGCTACCAGTGGGTGTTGCTATGGTGACCAGTGAGCTGAGATAAGGTGGGGCTTTACACAGCAAAGACATATAGATGACCTGGAGCCAGTGGGTTTTTGCGATGAATATGTAGCGAGGGCCAGCCAACGAGAGCATACAGGTCACAGTGGTGGGTAGTACATGGGGCTTTGGTGACAAAACTGATGGCACTGTGATAGATAACATACAATTTGCAGAGATACACAGTTATACAAGGGTATATTTGGCAGCATGAGTGACGGAGGCTTCATTGTGAAATAGGAAATCAATTCTAGATTTCATTTTGGATTGATGTGAGTCTGTGAGTCTGGAAGGAGAGTCTACAGTCTAACCAGACAACTAGGTATTTGTAGTTGTCCCCATATTCTAAGTCAGAACCGTCCAGAGTAGTGATGCTAGGAGGGCGGGCAGGTGCCCGCAGCAATCGGTTGAAGATCATGCATTTAGTTTTACCAGCATTTAAAAGCAGTTGGAGGCCATGGAAGGAGTGTTGTATGGCATTGAAGCTCGTTTGGAGGTTTGTTAACACATTGTTTAAGGAAGGGCCAGACGTATACAGAATGGTGTCGTCTGCGTAGAGGTGGATCAGAGAATCACCAGCAGCAAGAGCGAAATCATTGATATATACAGAGAAAAGAGTCGACCCAAGAATTGAACCCTGTGGCACCCCCATAGAGACTACCAGAGGTCCGGAGAACAGTCCCTCCGATATGACACACTGAAGTAGTTGGTGAACCAGGCGAGGCAGTCATTTGAGAAACCAAGGCCAGGACGATGAAAATGTCTGCACAGTACTGTCTTTATCTATGGCGGTTATGATACCGTTTAGGACCTCGAGCGTGGCTGAGGTGCACCCATGACCAGCTCGGAAAACAGATTGCATAGCGGAAAAGGTAAGAAGGGATTCGAAATGGTCGGTGATCTGTTTGTTAACTCGGCGTTCAAAGACTTAAGAAAGGGCAGGATGGACATAGGTCTGTAAGGGTTTGGGTCTAGAGTGTCTCCCCCTTTGAAAAGGGGGATGAACGCGGCAGCTTTCCAATCTTTAGGTATCTCAGGCGATACGAAAGAGAGGTTGAACAGGCTAGTAATATGTGTTGCAACCATCTGGGCAGATATTGTCTAGCTCAGCTGTTTTGTAGGGATCCAGATTTTGCAGCTCTTTCAGCTATCTGGATTTGGGTGAAGGAGAAGCGGGGGGACTTGGGCAAGTTGCTGCGGGGGTTGCAGAGCTGCTGGCTGGGGTAGCCACGTGGAAAGCATGGCCAGCCGTAGTAAAATGTTTATTGAAATTCTCGATTGTCATATATTTATTGGTGGTGACAGTGTTTCCTAGCCTCTGGGAGGAGGTGCTCTTATTCTCCATGGACTTTACGGTGTCCCAAAATGTTTTGGAATTAGTGCTACAGGAAGCACATTTCTGTTTGAAAAAGCTAGCCTTTCCTAACTGACTGTGGTATAGTCGTTCCTGACATCCCTGAAAAGTTCCATATCGCTGGGGCTATTCGATGCTAATGTGGTTCGCCACAGGATGTTTTGGTGCTGGTCAAGGACAGTCAGGAGTGAACCAAGGGCTATATCTGTTCTTAGTTCTACATTTTTTGAATGGGGCATGCTTATTTAAGATGGTGAGGGAAACACTTTTAATGAACAACCGGTAATCCTCTACTGACGGGATGAGGTCAATATCCTTCCAGGATACCCGGGCCAGGTCGATTAGAAAGGTCTGCTCACTGAAGTGTTTAAGGGTGCATTTGACAGTGATGAGGGGGGGTCATTTGTCCGCTGGCCCATTATGTACGCAGGCAATGCGGCAGTGATTGCTGAGATCCTGGTTGAAGACAGCAGAGGTGTATTTAGAGGGCAAGTTGGTCAGGACGATATCGATGAGGGTGCCCATGGTTACGGATTTAGGGTTGCACCTGATAGGTTCCTTGATCATTTGTGTGAGATTGAGGGCATCTAGCTTAGATTGTAAAATGGCTACACATACATATCAGTTTAGGTCACCTAACAGTGCGAACTCTGAAGATAGATGGGGATAGATGGGGGGCAATCAATTCGCACATGGTGTCCAGGGCACAGCTGGGGGCTGAGGGGGGTCTATAAGAAGCAGCAACAGTGAGAGACCTATTACTGGAAAGGTGGATTGTTGAAAGTAGAAGCTCGAACTGTTTGGGCACAGACCTGGATAGTATGACAGAACTATCTGCAGTAGATTGCAACTGCGCCCCCTTTGGCAGTTTAATCTTGACGGAAAATGTTGTAGTTGGGGATGGAAATTTCAGGAAGGCCACCAAAAATTCCAAGCCAGGATTCAGACACGGCTAGGACATCAGGGTTGGCAGGGTGTGCTCAAGCAGTGAATAAAACAAATTTAGGGAGGAGGCTTCTGATGTTAACATGCATGAAACCAAGGCTTTTACGGTTACAGAAGTCAACAAACAGGGCCTGGGTTAACCTCTACATCACCAGAGGAACAGAGGAGAAGTAGGATAAGGGTACGGCTAAAGGCTACAACAACTGGTCGTCTAGTGCGTTGGGAACAGATAATAAAAGGGGCAGATTTCTGGGCGTGGTAGAATAAATGAAGGGCATACTGTACAGAAAAGGGTATGGTAGGATGTGAGTACAGTGGGGGTAAATCTAGGCATTGAGTGATGATGAGAAAGCTTGATTCTCTGGAGACACCAGCTAAGCCAGGTGAGGTCTCCCCATGTGTGGGGTGTGTGACAAAAGAGCTATCTAAGGCATGTTGAGCTGGACTAGGGATCTACAGTGAAATAAAACAATAACTAACCGAAACAGCAGAAGGCAAGGCATATTGACATTAGAGAGAGGCATGTGTAGCCGAGTGATCATAGGGTATTCGCTACTATGCTAGGTGAGCGGGAGGCACGGTGTTCAGAAAGCTAGTGGGGCGGGGCTAGCAGATGGGTCTTCGGCGACATTGCAACGGAAAAGCCTGTTGAAACCACATCGGACGATTACGTCGGCAGAGCAGTCATGATGGATCAGGGGGGCTCTGTGTCAGCAATAAAGGAACATGGGAATGTGGGAAATGGGCAGAGGTGACCTAAAAGAACACTAATGTCATATGGGTTGTTATTTTGTGATGTCATTAAAAAGATTATAAAAGAAATACTGGAACTTGTAAAGTATACCCCCTGCATGTGTGAAGTTTCCATCCTCTACTTTGTATATTAAATATGAAAAATTATGAAAGTGTTTTTGTAAATTAGTAGAGGGATGTGGTAGAAACTTTATGAGGAAATTGGTTCTATTACTTTGTACAAGGAAGTAGTCATTGTCCCTGAGTGAGGTTTGAGGGCGTGTCAGCATGTGGGAACCGCCCTTTTGAAGAACTATATAAAATGATGGGTTAAGAATTAACATATCAGACCAGAGTCGTTGAGCTGCAGCTTACGTCCAAAGTGGTTTGACGTAATTCGAACTCTGGATATCAACACAAGGTAGAGGCGAGAAGCTCACCTCTCGGGCAATCACTGGTATGGCTGACTAGCTGTCCTAAGGAAAATATATATAAAAGCTCATTTAAATGGGACCATTCTACTACTCTTCTCAAATCACCGTAGTACGTTACTCTCATCACCCCACTGAGAACTATCAACATGGCTGGCTAGCCTGTCTTCAAATAATTATCTTCCAGAGCAAGTGGAAGTAGAGTGAACTCTGTAGTTCTGTTCAGGACTACACGATGCTGGATGCTGGGCAACGGCAGAGGTGAGCAACAGTAGGAGACTGATGGGGAACCCTTTTGGACAGTCAAAGCCTTACAAGCATTACAAAAGCCCAACTCCCTTTCCAAGGCAGCCTGGTTCCGACAGAGATCTACGTCGAACCAAGATATTTACACGTAAATACATCCATGATTTCTTACTCCAAACGGGCGGCAGTTAGTGTGCAAAGTATATGATTACTGTGAGAGTAGTTTCTAAACATACCAAAGTATTATGTCTCTGCGCCGCTCTCTCTCTCTCTCTCTCCCTCTCCATCTTATTTGCAACAAGCCACCATATTGTGTCAGTCCGCTAGGGACCTGTTTTAATGTATTTAGTGTGTATGTTTATCCTGTGTTACCATGTATTTCATCATTTTAGCCATTTCTGTAGTACTGAATCATACGGAAGGCTGGTGATTTTGCAGATGCAGGAGGTTACAACTGTTCAGGATGACAATATGATACAAATTCAAATAAATTACTATAAAAATGTAACTTTGATGAAATCACACATTCAATGTACCAAATTAAAGCTACACTTGTTGTGAATCCAGCCAACGTGTCAGATTTAAAAACTTTACGGCGAAAGCAAACAATGCTATTATCTGAGGATAGCACCCTAGTAAACAAAGAGAGAAAAGCAGATTTCAACCCTGCAGGCACAACACAAAACGCAGAAATTAAAAAATATATTTCATGCCTTACCTTTGACAAGCTTCTTCTGTTGGCACTCCAATATGTCCCATAAACATCACAAATGGTCCTTTTGTTCGATTAATTCTGTCGATATATATCCAAAATGTCCATTCATTTGGCGTGTTTGAAAAATACCGGTTCCAACAAGTGCAATGTGACTACAAAATTTCTCAAAAGTTACCTGTAAGCATTGTCCAAACATTTCAAACTACTTTTGTAATACAATTTTAGGTATTTTTTTATGTAAATAATCGATAAAATTGAAGACGGGATATCCTGTATTCATAACCGGAGGAAAACCAAGTATTTGACCAAATACTTATTTTCCACCATAATTTGCAAATAAATCCATTAAAAATCCTACAATATGATTTTCTGGATTTTTTTTGTCATGTACTGTCATGTTGTGTCTTGTCTCTGTCCTTTCCCTTCACCCTGTCTCCCTCTGCTGGTCGTTGTTAGGTTACCTTTTCTCCCCCTCTTTTCCCCCAGCTGTGCCTTGTCTCCTCCTAACCACCTCGTCACCCCTTTTCCCACCTGTTCCCTTTTTCCCTCTGATTAGGTCCCTATATCTCTCTCTGTTTCTGCTCCTGTCCTTGTCGGATTCTTGTTTGTTGTGTTTCATGCCTGAGCCAGACTATCGTCATGTTTGCTGTAACCTTGTCCTGTCCTGTCGGAATCTGCCGGTCTATCTGAGCCTACCTATGTTTGGTTATTAAAGAAGCTCTGTTTAAGTTAGTTCGCTTTTGGGTCCTCATTCACTCACCGTAACAGAAGAATCCGACCAAGAATGGACCCAGCGACTTCGGATCCTCTCCACTCAGCCGTCGAGATCCAGGGAGCGATGCTAGGCAGACACGAGCAGGAATTGTCTGCTGCTCGACATGCCGTTGAGACCCTGGCCACCCAAGTCTCCAACCTCACAGAACAGGTTCACCATCTCCGCCTCGATCCACCGGCCACTTCCAGGGCTCTCGAATCTCCGGAGCCCAGAATCAATAACCCGCCGTGTTACTCTGGGGAGCCCACTGAATGCCGCTCGTTCCTCACCCAGTGTGATATTGTGTTTTCTCTCCAGCCCAACACTTACTCCAGGAGCACTGCTCGTGTCGCCTACGTCATATCTCTCCTTATTGGACGGGCTCGTGAGTGGGGCACGGCAATCTGGGAGGCAAGGGCTGAGTGTACTAACCAGTATCAGGACTTTAAGGAGGAGATGATACGGGTTTTTGATCGATCTGTTTTTGGGGAGGAGGCTTCCAGGGCCCTGTCTTCCCTATGTCAAGGTAATCGATCCATAACAGACTACTCTATTGAGTTTCGCACTCTTGCTGCCTCCAGTGGCTGGAACGAGCCGGCTTTGCTCGCTCGTTTTCTGGAGGGTCTCCGCGCAGAGGTAAAGGATGAGATTCTCTCCCGGGAGGTTCCTTCCAGCGTGGATTCCTTGATTGAACTCGCTATTCGCATTGAGCGACGGGTTGATCTTCGTCACCGAGCTCGTGGAAAGGAGCTCGCGTTCTCCGTTGCCCCCCTCTCCGCATCACTACCATCTTCCTCTGCCGGCTCGGGTGCTGAGCCCATGCAGCTGGGAGGTATCCGCATCTCGACTAAGGAGAGGGAACGGAGAATCACCAACCGCCTCTGTCTCTATTGCGGTTCCGCTGGTCATTTTGTCATTTCATGTCCAGTAAAAGGCCAGAGCTCATCAGTAAGCGGAGGGCTACTGGTGAGCGCTACTACTCCTGTCTCTCCTTCAAGATCCTGCACTACCTTGTCGGTCCATCTACGCTGGACCGGTTCGTCAGCTTCCTGCAGTGCCTTAATAGACTCTGGGGCGGAGGGCTGTTTTATGGACGAGACCTGGGCTCGGGAACATGACATTCCTCTCAGACAGTTAAAGGAGCCCACGGCCTTGTTCGCCCTGGATGGTAGTCCTCTCCCCAGGATTCAGCGTGAGACGCTACCTTTAACCCTCACTGTTTCTGGTAATCATAGTGAAACCATTTCTTTTTTAATTTTTCGTTCACCTTTTACACCTGTTGTTTTGGGCCATCCCTGGCTAGTTTGTCATAATCCTTCCATTAATTGGTCTAGTAATTCTATCCTCTCCTGGAACGTCTCTTGTCATGTGAAATGTTTAATGTCTGCTATCCCTCCTGTTTCCTCTGTCTCTTCTTCACAGGAGGAGCCTGGTGATTTGACAGGGGTGCCGGAGGAATATCACGATCTGCGCACGGTGTTCAGTCGGTCCAGGGCCACCTCTCTTCCTCCACACCGGTCGTATGATTGTAGTATTGATCTCCTTCCGGGAACCACCCCCCCCCCGGGGTAGACTATACTCTCTGTCGGCTCCCGAACGTAAGGCTCTCGAAGATTATTTGTCTGTAGCTCTTGACGCGGGTACCATAGTCCCCTCCTCCTCTCCCGCCGGAGCGGGGTTTTTTTTTGTCAAGAAGAAGGACGGGTCTCTGCGCCCCTGCATAGATTATCGAGGGCTGAATGACATAACAGTGAAGAATCGTTATCCGCTTCCTCTTATGTCTTCAGCCTTCGAGATCCTGCAGGGAGCCAGGTTTTTCACTAAGTTGGACCTTCGTAACGCTTACCATCTCGTGCGCATCAGGGAGGGGGACGAGTGGAAGACGGCGTTTAACACTCCGTTAGGGCACTTTGAATACCGGGTTCTTCCTTTCGGCCTCGCTAACGCTCCAGCTGTCTTTCAGGCATTAGTCAATGATGTCCTGAGAGACATGCTGAACATCTTTGTTTTCGTTTACCTTGACGATATCCTGATTTTTTCACCGTCACTCCAGATTCATGTTCAGCACGTTCGACGTGTCCTCCAGCGCCTTTTAGAGAATTGTCTTTTTGTGAAGGCTGAGAAGTGCACTTTTCATGCCTCCTCCGTCACATTTCTCGGTTCTGTTATTTCCGCTGAAGGCATTAAGATGGATCCCGCTAAGGTCCAAGCTGTCATTGATTGGCCCGCCCCTAAGTCACGCGTCGAGCTGCAGCGCTTTCTCGGCTTCGCGAACTTCTATCGTCGTTTCATCCGTAATTTCGGTCAGGTGGCAGCTCCTCTCACAGCCCTTACTTCTGTCAAGACGTGCTTTAAGTGGTCCGTTTCCGCCCAGGGAGCTTTTGATCTCCTCAAGAATCGTTTTACATCCGCTCCTATCCTTGTTACACCTGACGTCTCTAGACAGTTCGTTGTCGAGGTTGACGCGTCAGAGGTGGGCGTGGGAGCCATTCTTTCTCAGCGCTCCCTCTCTGACGACAAGGTCCACCCATGCGCGTATTTTTCTCATCGCCTGTCGCCGTCGGAACGTAACTATGATGTGGGTAACCGCGAACTGCTCGCCATCCGGTTAGCCCTAGGCGAATGGCGACAGTGGTTGGAGGGGGCGACCGTTCCTTTTGTCGTTTGGACTGACCATAGGAACCTTGAGTACATCCGTTCTGCCAAACGACTTAATGCGCGTCAGGCGCGTTGGGCGCTGTTTTTCGCTCGTTTCGAGTTCGTGATTTCTTATCGTCCGGGCTCTAAGAACACCAAGCCTGATGCTTTGTCTCGTCTCTTCAGTTCTTCAGTAGCCTCCACTGACCCCGAGGGGATTCTCCCTGAGGGGCGTGTTGTCGGGTTGACTGTCTGGGGAATTGAGAGGCAGGTAAAGCAAGCGCTCACTCACACTCCGTCGCCGCGCGCTTGTCCTAGGAACCTTCTTTTCGTTCTCGTTCCTACTCGTCTGGCCGTTCTTCAGTGGGCTCACTCTGCCAAGTTAGCCGGCCACCCTGGCGTTCGGGGTACGCTTGCTTCCATTCGCCAGCGTTTTTGGTGGCCCACCCGGGAGCATGACACGCGTCGTTTCGTGGCTGCTTGTTCGGTCTGCGCGCAGACTAAGTCCGGTAACTCTCCTCCTGCCGGCCGTCTCAGGCCGCTTCCTATTCCCTCTCGACCGTGGTCTCACATCGCCTTAGATTTTGTCACCGGACTGCCTTCGTCAGCGGGGAAGACTGTTATTCTTACGGTTGTCGATAGGTTCTCTAAGGCGGCTCATTTCATTCCCCTTGCTAAGCTTCCTTCTGCTAAAGAGACGGCACAAATCATCATCGAGAATGTTTTCAGAATTCATGGCCTTCCGTCAGACGTCGTTTCGGACAGAGGTCCGCAATTCACGTCTCAATTTTGGAGGGAGTTTTGCCGTTTGATTGGGGCTTCCGTCAGTCTCTCTTCCGGCTTTCACCCCCAGTCTAACGGTCAAGCAGAACGGGCCAATCAGACTATTGGTCGCATCTTACGCAGTCTTTCTTTTCGCAACCCTGCGTCTTGGTCAGAACAGCTCCCCTGGGCAGAATACGCCCACAACTCGCTTCCTTCGTCTGCGACCGGGCTATCTCCTTTTCAGAGTAGCCTCGGGTACCAGCCTCCGCTGTTCTCATCTCAGTTCGCCGAGTCCAGCGTCTCCTCCGCTCAGGCTTTTGTCCAACGTTGCGAGCGCACCTGGAAGAGGGTCAGGTCTGCACTTTGCCGTTATAGGACGCAGACTGTGAGGGCTGCTAATAAGCGTAGAACTAAGAGTCCTAGATATTGTCGCGGTCAGAGAGTTTGGCTCTCCACTCAGAACCTTCCCCTTAAGACGGCTTCTCGCAAGTTGACCCCGCGGTTCATTGGTCCGTTCCGTATTTCTCGGGTCATTAATCCTGTCGCAGTTCGACTTCTTCTTCCGCGATACCTTCGTCGCGTCCACCCGGTCTTCCATGTCTCCTGCATCAAGCCCGTCCTTCGCGCCCCCGCTCGTCTTCCCCCCCCCCCCCCCATCCTTGTCGAGGGCGCACCCATCTACAGGGTCCGTAGAATTTTGGACATGCGTCCTCGGGGCCGTGGTCACCAGTACCTCGTAGATTGGGAGGGGTACGGTCCTGAGGAGAGGAGTTGGGTTCCCTCTCGGGACGTGCTGGACCGTGCGCTGATCGAGGATTTCCTCCGTTGCCGCCAGGTTTCCTCCTCGAGTGCGCCAGGAGGCGCTCGGTGAGTGGGGGGGTACTGTCATGTACTGTCATGTTGTGTCTTGTCTCTGTCCTTTCCCTTCACCCTGTCTCCCTCTGCTGGTCGTTGTTAGGTTACCTTTTCTCCCCCTCTTTTCCCCCAGCTGTGCCTTGTCTCCTCCTAACCACCTCGTCACCCCTTTTCCCACCTGTTTCCTTTTTCCCTCTGATTAGGTCCCTATATCTCTCTCTGTTTCTGCTCCTGTCCTTGTCGGATTCTTGTTTGTTGTGTTTCATGCCTGAGCCAGACTATCGTCATGTTTGCTGTAACCTTGTCCTGTCCTGTCGGAATCTGCCGGTCTATCTGAGCCTACCTATGTTTGGTTATTAAAGAAGCTCTGTTTAAGTTAGTTCGCTTTTGGGTCCTCATTCACTCACCGTAACATTTTTTCTCATTTTGTCTGTCATAGTTGAAGTGTACCTATGATGAAAATTACAGGCCTCTCTCATCTTTTTAAGTGGGAGAACTTGCACAATTGGTGGCTGACTAAGTACTTTTTTGCCCCACTGTATTGCATTTGCAGTTGCTAATATGATTGGATAGAAAACACTCTGAAGTTTCTAAAACTGTTTGAATGATGTCTGTGAGTATAACAGAACTCATATGGCAGGCGAAAACCTGAGAAAATCCAACCGGGAAGTGGAAAATCTGAGGTTTGTAGTTTTTCAACTCTTGGCATATCTGTGAAGGAGGGAGAATGGGAGCTGAATGAGTCAGTGGTCGGGCAGAGTGCCATGAGCTCGTGACGCACGTCCACGTGAGAGTTAGCTTGAGTTCCATTGCATTTCTGAAGACAAAGGAATTCTCCAGTTGGAACATTATTGAAGATTTATGTTAAAAACATCCTATGGAATTGATTCTATACTTCGTTTGACATGTTTCTACGAACTGTAACGGAACTGTTTTACTTTTCGTCTGCTCGTGCGTCATGAATTTGGATTACTGGGCTGAACGCGCTAACAAAAAGGAGCTATTTGGACATAAAGATTAACTTTATAATAAATCTAAAATGTATTGTGGAACTGGGATTCATGGGAGTGCATTCTGATGAAGATCATCAAAGGTAAGTAAACATTTATAATGCTATTTCTGACTTCTGTTGACTCCAACATGGCAGATATCTATCTGTATGGCTTGATTTGTTGTCTGACCTCTGTACTCAGATTACTGCATGGTTTGCTTTCTCCGTAAAGTTTTTTTAAAATCTGACACAGCGGATGCATTAAGGAGGAGTATATCTTTAATTCTGTGAAAAACAGTTGAATCTTTTATCAATGTTTATTATGAGTATTTCTGTACATTTATGTGGTTCTCTGCAAAATCACCGGATGTTTTGGAAGCAAAACATTACTGAACGTAACGCGCCAATGTAAACTGAGATTTTTTGGATATAATATGCACTTTGTCGAACAAAACATTCATGTATTGTGTAACATGATGTCCTTCATGAGTGTCATCTGATGAAGATCATCAAAGGTTAGTGATTCATTTTATCTATATTTCTGCCTTTTGTGACTCCTCTCTTTGGCTGGAAAAATGGCTGTGTGTGTTTTTGTGACTTGGCTCTGACCTAACATAATCATATGGTGTGCTTTCGCTGAAAAGCCTTTTTGAAATCTGGCACGATGGGTAGGTTAACAAGAAGTTTACCTTTCATCTGGTGTATTGCACTTGTTAATGTATGAAAGTTAAATATTTCCCAAAAATATTTTCAGTTAAATGTTGTCGAGGGTTGCCGCTAGCGGAACCCCTAGCCGTAAGAACTTTTAAACAACCACTCTTGTGGTGCCTCAAATCCTAATGAGTTAATTGTTACATGATTCATTTAATTGGCTAACAATTAGACCAGGTTTGTTGACATAGTTAGTTTAATGAAGAGGCGACTCCGGGATGCTGGCCTTCTAGGCAGAGTTGCAAAGAAAAAGCCATATCTCAGACTGGCCAATAAAAATACCACAGACCCTGGACAGAGGAACTCTGCCTAGAAGGCCAGCATCCCGAAGTCGCCTCTTCACTGTTGACATTAAGACTGGTGTTTTGCGGGTGCTATATAATGAAGCTGCCAGTTGAGGACTTGTGAGGTGTCTAATTCTCAAACTATACACAAGATCTTGTACGAGATCTTCAGTTTCTTGGCAATTTCTTGCATGGAATAGCCTTCATTGCTCAGAACAAGAATAGACTGACGAGTTTCAGAAGAAAGGTCTTTGTTTCTGACCATTTTACGCCTGTAATCGAACCCACACATGCCGATGCTCCAGATACTCAACTAGTCTAAAGAAGGACGGTTTTATTGCTTCTTTAATCCGAACAACAGTTTTCATCCGAACAACAGTTTTGCTAACATAATTTCAAAAAAATGTTCTAATGATCAATTAGCCTTTTAAAGTTATAAACTTGGATTAGCTAACACAATGTGACATTGGAACACATGAGTGATGGTTGCTGATAATGGGCCTCTGTACACCTATGTAGATATTCCATAACAAAATCTGCAGTTTCAAGCTACAATAGTCATTTACAACACTAACAATGTCTACACTGTATTTCTGATCAATTTGATCTTATTTTAATGGACAAAAAATAGCTTTTCTTTAAAAAACAAGGACATTTCTAAGTGACCCGAAACTTTTGAACAGTAGTGTATATAAAATGTAATACTGGGATTCAAACTCAAAATTGAATACATTTCAATATCTATATCTGACATGGTACAGGTGTCTTCTTTTTAATTCCCATAACCATGTGTGTGAGATGTAAACTTTGGTTTTAGACTACCAAGAACACTCTGTTTGACCCTGATTTATCCCACTGCAGTAAAATGTTAAAGTCATTATTGGCCTTGGCCCTGAGCGGTTCGGAAAGACGCCTGTATCTTTGTAGTGAGTTGGTGTATTGATACACCATCCAAAGTGTAATGCTCAAAGGGATATTATATGTCTGCTTTTTTTTTACCCATCTACCAATCGATGCCCTTCTTTGCGAGGCTTTGGAAAACATGGTCTTTGTGGTTGAGTCGGTGTTTGAAATGCACTGCTTGCCTGAGGGACCTTACAGATAATTGTATGTATGGGGTACAGAGATGAAGTAGTCATAACAAAATCATGTTTTGAAACACTATTATTGCACATAGAGTCCATGAAAACGTATTATGTGACTTGTTCCTCCTGAACTTATTTAGGTTTGCCATAACATAAGGGTTGAATACTTATTGACTCAAGACCTTACAGCTTTCCATTTTTTATTAACTTGTAAAAATGTCTAAAAACAGGCCAGTGACACAAAATCTCAATGTAATGCATTTTAAATTCAGGTTGTAACACAAGAAAATGTGGAAAAGAGAGTTAATGGGTGTGTGTATGCATGTTTGGATGTGTGTGTGTGTGTGTGTGTGTGTGTGTGTGTGTGTGTGTGTGTGATGGATGGTGGGTTATGCCAGCGGCCCCCACTCTTCCTCCCAGTGATAGAGATGGGGGAATAATGAGACCCAATAGAGCCGTGAGGGGTGGTAATGGAGACACACACTGACACACACACACACACACACACACACACACACACACAAAGGGTAATGAATCTCCTGTTCATCGTCTCAGGCAGACAGAGGCTTCTGCCTCGGCCTGTCTCCTCTTCCATTCATCTCCCTAGAAAACAACCAGACACAAACACAGTCCTGTTCTGTTCTCTAGGCTAAAGAACAACACCCACTCACACGTTGCACCCATTGGCTTTGTACAAGCCAGAATCCTCCAACTAAACTCAAAAGGTACATGTTGATCACATTATTTCCCTATTTTGTTTAATAGAGGGCTCTTCTGCATACATAAAAATCATTTTGTAAAATATAATTCACAAGGAACTCCAGAAGAAGCATATTCGTACCGTTCTTTCCCTAGTTTTCCTCTCAATCCTGGTCTGGTAACACATGGTCAGGGAATCTTTTTTTTTCGTCCGAGATAAGTCTTCCATCATGCCAACACCCCTGTATTGACTACTAGGCTATACACCTGAATAACAATAATGTTAATAATAACAATAATAATGACAATAATTATTGTAACTACAAGGATATCTCGTTTTAGCATCTTCATGATGAAGGAATTATATTTAGCATTGCACACCTCTTACATTTCAATAGCAGTTATGGGTCCATGGTCATGATTCATGGTCTGTATGATTCTCCAGACACCTCTTCAAACAGCAATACTACTGGTCCCTTTAGCAATAACACATCAACCACTGTGTAAATAAACTGTTATTGATGATCAATGATGTGATTGTGATGATATGGGCATATCTTTATGTTGGCCAGATCCTATGCGTATTCTGACTGTTTTATGCCCCATGTGTACTTCACTCTCTATTTGTAGTCAAAACAAACTGTCTATTTGTAATCAAAACCATCTGTCTATTTGTAGTCAAAACAAGCTTTCAATTTGTAGTCAAAGCAAGCTATCTATTTGTAGTCAAAACCAGCTGCTGATTTGTATTTAAAACAAGCTGTCTATTTGTAGTCAAAACCAGCTGTCAATTTGTATTTAAAACAAGCTTTTTATTTGTAGTCAAAACAAGCTGTCTACCTGTAGTCAAAACAAGCTTTTTATTTGTAGTCAAAACCAGCTGTCTACCTGTAGTCAAAACAAGCTTTTTATTTGTAGTCAAAACCAGCTGTCTACCTGTAGTCAAAACAAGCTGTCTACCTGTAGTCAAAACAAGCTGTCTACCTGTAGTCAAAATAAGCTGTCTACCTGTAGTCAAAACAAGCTGTCTACCTGTAGTCAAAACAAGCTGTCTACCTGTAGTCAAAACAAGCTGTCTACCTGTAGTCAAAACCAGCTGTCTACCTGTAGTCAAAACAAGCTGTCTACCTGTAGTCAAAACAAGCTGTCTACCTGTAGTCAAAACAAGTTGTGTATTTGTAGTCAAAATAAGTTGTTGATAAGGGACAAAATCCAAAACCTCTATATGCATACTGTATGTATACGTTTCATATGTTCATTTATCTACAGACAACACATTAGATTCACTGAAATTAAACAACAATACTTTCCTAAACCATATTACTTCGGCTAAAGACCCCAATGTGGCTTGTTTACTGCTTGTTGTACGATTATACAGGAATTTAAAAGTAGTACAGGGAATATATATATTATGTACCCAAATGGTACTGTATTCCCTTAGTGCACTTCATTTGACCATAGGGCTCTGATCAACAGCAGTGCACTATATAGGGTGCCATTTGGGACACAGTCTTTGTCTCTATGGAAAGCAGCAGAGCGTTCTCATAGTCCCCTGATTTAAGGTCCTCCTCCCCAGATCTCCAGAGGAGGAAGACCTTGACAGAGAAATGGCCAGTCACGAACCAGGCTTACCTCCATTACCCACGCCAGCAAACATTTACATTATGTACAAATAATGTGCTGATTCATCCTGTTGTGATTCTAACAGACCTCAGACAACTCACAAGGGCCTGGATCTCAGCTTTTATCACGCCAATTCATTTACATCTAAAGCCATTCATGTACTCATAAAGAGAGCTCCAAAAGTATTGGGACAGTGACAATTTTTTGTTGTTGTTTTGGCTCTTCACTCCAGCACTTTGGATTTGAAATGATACAATGACTATGAGTTTAGCTTTAATTTGAAGGTATTTTCATTCATATCGGGTGAACCGATTAGAAATTACAGACCTTTTTAGGGACCAAAAGTATTGGGGACAAATTCACTTACAGTGCATTCAGAAAGCTGACAGAGCTCCAGAGTTCCTCTGTGGAGATAGGAAAACATTCTGGAAAGACAACCATCTCTGCAGCACTCCACCAATCAGGCCTTTATGGTAGAATTGGCCAGACGGAAGCCACTCCTCAGTAAAAGGCACATGACAGCCCGCTTGGAGTTTGCCAAAAGGCACCTAAAAGATGCTCAGACCATGAGAAACAAGATTCTCTGGTCTGATGTAACCGGAAGGCCAAGCTTCACGTCTGGAGGAAATCTGGCACCATCCCTACGATAAAGCACGGTGGTGGCAGCGTCATGCCTTGATGAAAACCTGTCCAGAGTGCTCAGGACCTCAGACTGGGGGTGAACGTTCACCTTCCTACAGGACAACGACCCTAAGCACAAAGCCAAAACAATGCAGGAGTGGCTTCGGGACACACACCGACTGGCAAAGATTTCCAGCCGGCACGCAAATGCTAGAATATTTCTCTGATTGACAGAGTAAGGGATTTGCAGAGGTGCTTTGATGCTCGGCACGTAAAAAAATGCTTTTAAGCCTCCCGGGTGGCACAGTGGTCTAGGGCACTGCATTGCAGTGCTAGCTGTGCCACCAGAGACTCTGGGTTCGTGCCCAGGCTCTGTCGCAGCGGGAGGTCCGTGGGACGACGCACAATTGGCCTAGCGTCGTCCGGGTTGGGGAGGGCTTGGCCGGTAGGGATATCCTTGTCTCATCGTGCACCAGCGACTCCTGTGGCGGGCCAGGCGCAGTGCACGCTATCCAGGTTGCCAGGTGCACAGTGTTTCCTCCGACACATTGTTGCGGCTGGCTTCCGGGTTTGATGCGTGCTGTGTTAAAGAAGCAGTGCGGCTTGGTGGGGTTGAGTTTCGGAGGGCGCATGGCTTTCGACCTTCGTCTTTCCCGAGCCCGTACGGGAGTTGTAGCGATGAGACAAGATAGTAACTACTAACAATTGGAAACCATGAAATTGGGGAGAAAAAGGGGGTAAAATTAAAACATTTATAAATAAAAATGCTTTTAAATTAACGGCACAGTATCGATCACTTTCGTTTTCGGTTCAGGTTCTGTTCCTTAAATTTAGTTATTTTCCGGTTTTCTGTTCTGTTCCCTGAACCAGTTCCAACCCTTGCTTGCAACTCCACAAATTTGTTGGAACCATTTGCTGTTTGTTTTGGTTGTGTTTCAGATTATTTTGCCCCCAATAGAAATGAATGGTAAATAATGTATTGTGTCATTTTGGAGACTTTTATTGTAAATAAGAATATAATATGTCTCTAAACATATCTAAATTAATGTGGATGCTGCCATGATTACAGATAGTCCTGAATGAATTGTGAATAATAATGAATGAGAAAGTTCAAGACATACAGATATCATAGCCCCCTCAAAATGCAAACCTCCCCTGTTATTGTAATGGTGAGAGGTTAGTATGCCTTGAGGGTAAGATATGTGTGCGTCTGTAACTTTCTCTTTGTATCATTTAAAATCCAAAGTGCTAGAGTACAGAGCCAAAACAACAAAACATTTCTCACTATCCCAATACTTTTGGAGCTCACTGTACATCTCTGCCTATACAGTGCATTCAGAAAGTGTTCATACCCCTTGACTCATTCCACATTTCGTTGTGTTACAGCCTGTATTCAAAATTGCTAAAACAAATTATAAGAAATCTCACACATCTACACAAAATACCCCATAATGACAAAGTTAAATAATGTTTTTAGAATTGTTTGAATGTTTTGGGGAACATAAAATAAATATATAATTTACAGAAGTATTCACACCACTGAGTAAATACATACATTTGGCAGCGATTACAACTGGGTAAGTCTCTAAGAGGTTTGCACACCTAGACTATACAGTATTTATTCAAGCTCTGTCAAATTGGTTGTTGATCATTGCTAGACAACCATTTTCAAGTATTGCCATAGATTTTCAAGCGGGTTTAATTCAAAACCGTAACTAGGCCACTCAGGAACATTCACTATCTTCTTGGTATGCAACTCCAGTGTAGATTTGGCGTTGTGTTTTTAGCTTATTGTCATACTGAAAGGTGAATTTGTCTCCCAGTGAACCAGGTTTTCATCTAGGATTTTGCCTGTGATTAGCTGCATTCCGTTTCTTTTTAATCCTGAAAAACTCCCCAGTCCTTAACAATTACAAGCATGCCCATAACATGATGCAGACACCACTATGCTTGAAAATATGGAGCATGGTACTCAGTAATGTATTATATTGGATTGGCCCCAAACATAAAACTTTGTAGTCTTACTTCAGTGCCTTGTTGCAAACCTGCTACATGTTTTGGAATATTTGTATTCTGTACAGGCTTTCTTATTTTCCCTCTCTCAATTAGGTTAGTATTGTGGAGTTGCTACAATGTTTTTGATCCACCCTCAGTTTTCTCTAACACAGCCATTAAACTCTGCAACTGTTTTAAAGTAAACATTGGCCTAGTGGTGAAATCCCTGACCGGTTTCCCTCCTCTCCAGGAAACTGAATTTTGAAAAACACCTCTCTCTTTGTAGTGACTGGGTGTATTGATACACCATCAAAAGTGTAATTAATAACATCACCATGCTCAAAGCGATATTAAATGTGTTTTTTCTTTACCCATCTACCAATAGGTGCACTTCTTTACGAAGCATTGGAAAACCTCCCTGGTCTTTGTGGTGTGATCTTTGTTAGAAATTCACTGCTCGACTGAGGGACCTTACAGATAATTGTATGTGTGGGGTACAGATATGATGTTGAATACTATTATTGCACACGGAGTGAGTCCATGCAACTTATTATATGACTTGTTAAGAAAATGTTTACTCCTGAACTTATTAAGGCTTGCCATAACAAAAGGATCAAGACATTTCAGCTTTTCACTTTTAATGAATTTGAACATTTTTCGAAAAACATAATTCCACTTTGAAATTATGGGGTATTGTGTTAAGGCCAGTGACAAAAAAACATCTACATTTCATCAATTTTTTATTCAGGCTGTAACACAACAAAAGGGGTGTGAATGCTGTCCGAAGGAACTGTACATACATCATCTGATCAAAATAGCTTTGACTAATTTATTATAATAAATTAATCGCTTATACGATAGAATAGAATAGAATACAATAAATTTGAGTAATATTATTCTGTGGGCATTTTACAGTGCTGTGAAAGAAAGCCTTCAGAGTCTGTTGTGGAAGAACGCGTTTAATATAGCTCTGTCATCGCGCAACGGTCAAATAGCTTTGTAAGAGGAAACACAATATGACTGATCATTTGTAATAATTAATCCACAAGTGGGCTTGGCAGTTGGACAGCTGATGATGACATCGTCTTCCATTCTCCTTGCCAACTCCCCCTATTGATCCTGGCTCTCAGATCTCCTGCCTCTCGTTAGCTACACGCACATGCAGGCTCTCAGATCTCCTGCCTCCACATTAACTTCATGATCAATACATCTCCTCGAGAGCCCCCTCCCACACACCCCCACTACAATCTACATATACACACACATTACACAACATTGGCCTCCCACAGACCTAGAACAGACTTCAGGGGGCAAATACCAATAACACAGGGCTTGAGAACATAATAGTACTAATATATATACAGTTGAAGTTGGAAGTTTACATACACTTAGGTTGGAGACATTGGTATCGGCCCGATGTCTAGTTAAACGCTGATGTGCAAAACCGGTGTCAAAGCTGACATGCATGCCTACAGTTGCAGTAGGAAGGTAACATACACTTAGGTTGGAGTCATTAAAACACATTTTTCAACCACTTTACACATTTCTTGTTAACAAACTATAGTTTTGGAAGTCAGTTAGGACATCTACTTTGTGCATGACACAAGTCGGTTAGGACATCTACTTTGTGCATGACACAAGTCATTTTTCCAACAATTGTTTACAGACGGAACGTTTCCCTCATAATTCACTGTGTCACAACTCCAGTGGGCCAGCGGTTTACATACACTAAATTGGCTGTGCCTTTAAACTGCTTGGAAAATTCCAGAAAATTATGTCATGGCTTTAGAAACTTCTGATAGGCTAATTAATTTGAGTCAATCGGAGGTGTACCTGTGTAAGTATTTCAAGGCCTCCCTTCAAACTCAGTGCCTCTTTACTTGTCATCAAATAAAATAAAATTTGATTTGTCACATACACATGTGTATGATGTTAATACGAGAGTAGCGAAATGCTTGTGCTTCTAGTTCCGGCCATGCAGTAATATCTAATAAGTAATCTAACCTAACAATTTCACAACAACTACCTTATACACACAAGTGTAAAGGAATTAATAAGAATATATACATACAAATATATGAATGAGCGATGGCCGAACGGCATAGGCAAAATGCAGTAGATGGTATAGAGTACAGTATATACATATGAGATGAGTAATTTCAGTTTTTGATTTGATAAAAAAGTTTGAAATATCCAATAAATGTCGTTCCACTTCATGATTGTGTCCCATTTGTTGTTGATTCTTCACAAAAAAATACAGTTTTATATCTTTATGTTTGAAGCCTGAAATGTGGCAAAAGGTCGCAAAGTTCAAGGGGGCCGAATACTTTCGCAAGGCACTGTATATATTAGTGACGACACCTCAGAAAAGGAAGGGGAGGACCATCCTACTCAGTGAAATATAATACAAATCAAAATAGTGAAACATAAAAAAAAAAATATGCTTTTTAGATAAAACTATATTAAATATATTCATGTCACCAATTTGTTTTATTAAATAACACAGTTTTGCAATGAAGGTCTACAGTAACTTCAACAGCACTGTCTAGGGTAGCGCCATGGTGCAGGCGGAGGACAGCTAGCTTCCGTCCTCCATTTTAGATTCTTTAAAGTAGCCAACCTTTGCCTTGATGACAGCTTTTTACATTATTGGCATTCTCTCAAACAGGTTAACTTGGAATGGTTTTCAAACAGTCTTGAAGGAGTTCCCACATATGCTGTGCACTTGTTGGATGCTTTTCCTTCATTCTGCGATCCAACTCATCCCAAACTATCTCAATTGGGTTGAGATCGGGTGATTGTAGAGACCAGGTCATCTGATGCAGCACTCCATCATTCTCCCTCTTGGTCAAATAGCCTATACACAGCCTGGAGGTGTGTTTTGGGTCATTGCGGGGTGGCAGGTAGGCTAGTGGTTAGAGCATTGGGACAGTAACCGAAAGGTTGCTGGATCGAATTCCCGAGCTGACAAGGTCAAAACTGTCCGTTCTGCCCCTGAACAAGTACTCCCCGGTATGCCTTCATTGTAAATAAGAGTGTGTTCTTAACTGAGTTGCCTAGTTAAATAAAGGTTAAATTGTCCTATTGAAAAACAAATGATGGGCTCACTAAGCGCAAACCTGGTGTAATGCTGTGGTAACCATGCTGCTTAAGTGTGCCTTGAATTCTAAATTAATCACTGACAGTGTCACCCTCACACCTCCTCCTCCATGCTTCACAGTGGGAACCACACATGCAGAGATCATCCCTTCACCTACTCTGTGTCTCACAAAGACATAGCAGTTGGAACCAAAATCTCAAATTTGGACTCATCAGACCAAAGGACAGATTTCCACCGGTCTAATGTCCATTGCACGTGTTTCTTGGCCAAAGCAAGTCTCTTCTTCTTATATGTGTCCTTTAGTAGTGGTTTCTTAGCCGCAATTCGACCATGAAGGCCTGATTCACACAGTCTCCTCTGAACAGTTGATGTTGATTACTTGAACTCTGTGAAGCATTTATGAAGCATGATGTGTAGTTAACTCTAATGAACTTATCCTCTGCAGCAGAGGTAACGCTGGATCTTCCTATCCTGTGGCGGTCCTCATGGGACTCCGTTTCATCATAAAGCTTGACGGTTTTTGCAACTGCACTTGAAGAAACTTTCAAAGTTCTTGAAATTGTCTGGATTGACTGACCTTCATATCTTAAAGTAATGATGGACTGTCACTTCTCTTTGTTCATTTGAGCTGTTCTTGCCATAATATGGATTTGGCCTTTTTACTAAATAGGGTTATATTCTGTATAACACCCCTACCTTGTCACAACACAACTGATTGGCTCAAAGGCATTAAGAAGGAAATAAATTCCACAGATTAACTTTTAACAAGGCACACCTGTTAATTGAAATGCATTCCAGGTTACTACATCATGAAGATGGTTGAGAGAATGCCAAGAATGTGCAAAGATGTCATCAAGGCAAAGGATGGCTACTTTGAAGAATCTTCAATATAAAATATATTTTGATTTTTTAACACTTTTTTTGTTACTACATAATTCCATGTGTGTAATTTCATAGTTTTGATGTCTTCACTATTATTCTACAATGTAGAAACTCATTTTTAAAAATAGGTGTATTTTAATAGCAGGAGACTGTGAAGTTCATTATCCCTCTGAAGACTATGAATTTGGCTATTTGAGAAGGTTTGAATCTTAAGCAACCATTGTTGGAAGCACAATAGACCAACATTGCTAGCTACTATACAGTCGTGGCCAAAAGTCTTGAGAATGACACAAATATTAATTTTCACAAAGTCTGCTGCCTCAATTTGTATGATGGCAATTTGCATATACCTCAGAATGTTATGAAGAGTGATCATATGAATTGCAATTAATTGCAAAGTCCCTCTTTGCCATGCAAATGAACTGAATCGCCAAAAAACATTTCCACTGCCCTTCCTCAAAAGGACCAGCTGACATCATGTCAGTGATTCTCTCATTAACACAGATGTGAGTGTTGACGAGGACAAGGCTGGAGATCACTCTGTCATGCTGATTGAGTTTGAATAACAGACTCGAAGCTTCAAATAATATGCTTGGAATAATTGTTTCTTCCTCTGTTAACCATGATTACCTGCAAGGAAACACGTGCCATCATCATTGCATTGCACAAAAAGGGCTTCATAGTCAACGATTTATCAGATCATCAAGAACTTCAAGGAGAGCAGTACAATTGTTGTGAAGAATGCTTGAGGAAAGTCCAGCAAGCTCCAGGACCGTTTCCTAAAGTTGATTCAGCTGCGGGATCGGCGCACCACCATTACAGAGATTGCTCAGGAATGGCAGCAGGCAGGTGTGAGTGCATCTGCACGCACAGTGAGGAGAAGACTTTTGGAGGATGGCCTGGTGTCAAGAAGGGCAGGGAAAAAGCCACTTCTTTCCAGGAAAAACATCAGGGACAGACTTATATTCTGCAAAAGGTACAGGGATTGGACTGCTGAGGACTGGGGTAAAGTCATTTTCTCTGATGAATCCCCTTTCCGATTATTTGGGGCAGCCGGAAAAAAGCTTGTCCGCAGAAGACAAGGTGAGCGCTACCATCAGTCCTGTGTCATGCCAACAGTAAAGCATCATGAGACAATTCATGTGTGGGGTTGCTTCTTAGCCAAGGGAGTGGGCTCCCTCACAATTTTGCCTAAGAACACAGCCATGAATAAAGAATGATACCAACACATCCTGCGGTAGAAACTTCTCCCAACCATCCATAAACAGTTTGGTGACGAACAATGCCTTTTCCAGCATGATGGAGTACCTTACCATAAGGCAAAAGTGATAACTAAGTGGCTCGGGGAACAAAACATTGATATTTTGGGTCCATGGCCAGGAAACTCCCCAGACCTTAATCCCAGTGACAACTTGTGGTCAATCATCAAGAGGCGGGTGGACAAACAAAAACCCACAAATTCTGACAAACTCCAAGCATTGATTATGCAAGAATGGGCTGCCATCAGTCAGGATGTGTCCCAGAAGTTAATTGACAGCATGCCAGGGCGGATTGCAGAGGTATTGAATGAGAAGTGTCAACCCTGCAAATATTGACTCTTTGAATCAACTTCATGTAATTGTGTTTTTTTTTAATTATTATTTGTATTTTTACCCCTTTTTAGTGATATCTAAATTGGTAGTTACTGTCTTGTCCCATCGCTGCAACTCCAGTACGAACTCGGGAGAGGTGAAGGTCCTCCAAGACTCAACTCTGCCAAGCTGCAGTGCTTCTTGACACACTGCTCGCTTAACCCAGAAGCCAGCCGCACCAATTTGTCAGAGGAAACACCGTACAACTGGCGACTGTGTCAGCGTGCATGCGCCTGGCCCAACACAGGAGTCGCTAGAGCGCTATGCGACAAGGACATCCCGGCTGGCCAAACCCTCCCCTAACTCGGATGACATAGGCCAATTGTGCACCGCCTCATGGGTCTCCCGGTCACAGCTGGCTGCAACATAGCCTGGGATCGAACCCAGGTCTGTAGTGACGCTTCAAGCACTGCGATGCCTTAGACCACTGTGCCACTCGGGAGGCAGGGTTTTGTTTTTAATTTCCATGTTTTTTGCACTGGAAGGTGATTGATTAGGCAACATTATTATACAGCATTATAATACAGCATAACACAGCAATATAAGTAAATAGAAAATAGACAATAATGACAAATGGAAACAGGAATAATGTTGTTATTAGTTTTTATTTAATGTTAATATACATTTTCCAGAGGAAAGAGGAAAACCAGAAACCTATTTAACTCTTTCAAACCATAGCGGCCGTCAAAGTCCTTTCTTTAAATGATAGCAAAATTAATATGCAAACAACCTGTTGTTGTATTCACGCGGCTGTTGCTGTCATTTGACTTTTCAATGTTTTTTTATAAAAATGACGGCGCCGAAGCATACACGACTTTTCACTGTGAAAGAGAATTCTGTATATTGGTTGGTGACTTTGAAAAGTGATGATGTCGAGGTGAGTGAAATAAGTAAACAGCAGATATATATGTTTGGTGTTGTCTATGTTTGATGACGTTAAATGTGGGGAATAGCTCTCAGATTAGCAAGTCCTGTCATGATCACTTGGTTGGTATAGGCTAGTACATCACCGGTGGAGCTCTCTGTCTCATGTAAATAGTTGCAGTGTTTAGCTGTATATAGTCAGCTAACTAGTTGGCGGTTGGTCTTGTTTCTACCGATGTAATTCATGTGGAAACGGCCCAAGCTGCTTGCTATAGCTGGCTAGCTAGTCTGTCAGGCAAGAAAAGTTGTGGGTAGCAGTAAATTTGGGCAGCACTCATGAAGCATCAACCTCAGATGTCAATTTCACTAGCTAGCCATACAGACATCCAGCTAACTACCCACTGAAATGATGCTTGAATAATTTGTGTTATGGGTTGTCATGTTTGCTAGGTGCAGATATTCATAGGCTATACATTACTCATTTTCCTATTATTTAACAGCTGTCGTGTTAGGGTAGATGCCAGAGCAGTGGAGCTCATATGAATATTGAGTTGCATATTTGTTTACATAGCCAGCTAACAAGTTGCTTGTTTTGTCCGATTTCTACCGACGCAATTAATTTGGAAAATGTCCTAGCTTCATAAATAATCAGCTAACATTGGCAAACTCTGTAGTAAGTCTGATAGGCAAGAAAGTGAGAGTTGATTGGAGGCTAGAGAGAGAAAGAGAAAGAGTTTGTGTGTGGAATCACACAATTTATTATGGAAACCCCTGAGAGGTGATTATTAGGAAGAGAGTGTATGTATAGTTGAGAAAAAGAGAGGAAGGAAGAGAGAGATAGTGAGAGAGAGAGAAAATGTTCCTGACCACAATTATATCCTATTTGTTGCTCCTCTTCCTCTGGTCCTCTGTTTCTCTAGGTCAGTGAAAGTGAGGGAAGTGATGTGGCGAGTCAGGGCTCAGAAGCAAAAGGCATGGAGAAAGAGGACTTAGAGATGATTGGAGGGATAAGAGTGAGAGAGGAAAAGGAAAGTGAAGTGAAGTGAAGGGGAGGAAGAGGAGTAGAGGGAGAGACAGGAAGAGGAGCGTGAAGAGGGAGAGGAGAGCGGATGAAGAGAGGAGAGGAGAGCGGAGGAAGAGGGGAGAGGAGAGCGGAGGAAGAGGGGAGAGAGTGGAGTGGAATAAGAGGAGAGAGAGAGAGAGAGAGAGAAAGAGAGAGAGAGAGAGAGAGAATGTCCAAAGAGGGAGTGTGTCTGCCCCAAGTACCACCATTCACCTTTGTACCACACAGCCTGGGCCTAAAGTGACAGAGGCAGGGGTTAAATTACATTTGAGTCATTTAGTAGACACTTTCAGTGAAATACAAGGGCACATCGACAGATTGTTCACTTAGTTGGCTCGGGGATACTGACTTGCCTAGTTAAATAAAGGTTAAATTAAAAATAAATTAAAAATACCTGCCGCATCATAGCTCCAAAATAGCTAACACTAGCTAGCGAGCTAATATTAGCATTAGATGTGACATAACTCCATAATAGCTAATGCTAGCTAGTAAGCTAATATTAGCATTAGATGTTTCATAGCTCCATAATAGCTAGCTATCAGCTGCTAGCATATTGTTAGCAGCTGTACAAATAACAGAAAGTAGGTTTTTTATGCTCCTCATATTAATGTGATTATTCATGCAGATGTGGTTAAGCGCAGCATTTCAGATAGTCAAACAGTAGTTTTTTAGCGTCATGGTTGTTTTAGCTTAGGGAGTGAAGCCCTCTGTGAAATTAAAATGGATGACCCTCCCTTCAGTAAAATATAATTTACCTAAATCATCCCTGAGTGGTTGAAAAAAAAAATGACCCACCCTAATACTCAGAACATGAAGTGGATAGCAGAGAACATGCCTACCGTTTACCCTCACTTTTTTCGACAGACCAAAGCCTTAAATATGTCGTTTTAGAAACTGGCCATTGTCCTGTAGGCATTAGATGGCAACGGCAGGAATTTTGGGATCACAGACCATCGCGGACAAGAGTAGGAGTGGAGAGATCTCTTTTATAATAAAACATTGCATGAATCTATCATTGTATTTGCAGGCCCGAGAAAAAATGGCCTTTTATAAACATTTCATGCAATTCTACGTACTTTTACATATTACCAGAATCTTTTTTAATACAACACAAATTACAGAAATTACAGGCTAAGAATGGACAGAGAGATAGCCTACATTGTGTGTTCATCATATCATCCACTACATGGACAAAAACATGTGTACAGCATTAATATGGAGTTGGTCCACCCTTTGCTTCTATAACAGCCTCCACTCTTCTGGGAAGGCTTTCCACTCGATGTTGGAACATTTCTGTTGGGACTTGTGTCCATTCAGCCACAAGAGCATTAGCAAGGTTGGCACTGATTTTGGGCGATTAGGCCCGTCTCACAGTCAGCGTTACAATTCATCCCAAAGGTGTTCGATGGGGTTGAGGTCAGGGCTCTGTGCAGGCCAGTCAAGTTCTTCCAACCCTTAACAGCCGTTCACTGACATCTGCCCTTCACTGAAATCTGGCTTATTGTGAGGTTAATAACTCTGATAAATACAGCATGGGTAAGAAACATATTGTTTTTATTAAAATAAACGATAGTAGTAGCAAGCTGTCAAAGTTGACCTCCCGTCCTCCTTCTCCTCTTCGCGCTCTCCTTCTCAAACTGAACAGAACATAGGCTATAGGCTAGTTGGAGCGGAAGATATCAAATTTTTGGGAAGAAGCCTAATCAAAACACAGCACAGCATTGGTTAGGCAGCACAAAACAAGTTTTTATAATCAAGAGCAGAGCAGGCCAGGGCTCAGGAATGGAATATCCATTGCAGTGTGCAATGCAGCCTAGTTTTATTTACACCATCGCAGCAGCACAAAAGACTCAGGAAGGAAGTAAATTTTTTTAGAAATATAACTCAGAGCATGCACTTTGTAGCCTATAGACTATGGATAATTTCATTAAATTGCCTATAGGAGCACATATTGCGCGCCCAGCAGAGAATCAGAGACGAGGGGCAACATCGGGCACACGTTGATATGTAGCCTAATAAGCAACTAATTCTAAAACACAGAAATATTGAAATTTCATCAATTACAAATTACATGACCCTCTGTTGGACTAGATTACAAAAATACTAAACCCTCCCTTTGACTAAAATTGAAAAAGCATGACCCTCTCCCATTTTCCTCCAGGTATCCATTCTGTAAATTTCGATCCATCACTTAAGATCTCTCATTTATCAACCACGCTCTGTGTTGAATTGGACTTAGCCAGCTGAAGATACAACAATCCTGGCCTTGTTTTCAGTTTGTTGGCCAAAGTTAAATCATACACACAGAGTTTATTTCAGCTCCGAGACCAATGAACATTTGAGGCTGAGACAATAAAAAGCCTGTTAAAGATGAGTAATGGGTTGTGTATGGAACTATACAAAGGAGATGACAAAAGTGTCACTGATTGGTAGGGGACTCATAGGGCCACAGCAGCCTCCAGTGTAAAAATCGTCATTTTGATTATTCATCCACTTTAAAAGAGTCCTGAAATTACCTCCATTGTCAAATTGGTGGTATATACTGTTGATTCCTGACAAGTGCACTCTGTAAAAGTGCAAACTCAATATCAGTGCAGTAAAGTTTTCCAGTCCCAATATGCAAGTACATGCTCTCTAACTCCTGTTAAACGCATGGGCACAAGTGAAGTACATGAGTCTTTTGTACTTCATTGGAGTCCATTGGACTCTTTTCACATCAGAAATGTATTACATTGGGAAAGTGAAGTCCTCCTGCCGATGAAGTCCTTAAAGCCAGCTATAAGCCCCTGCTGCAACGCTATGGGCCTTTCTCTACTAGGTACGTCAATGTAGTCTCAGACACAGCAATACCACACATACAGCCCGGATGAAATGAATAACATTGTAATAGATGGACCCTTCAAGGAACTGAGGAAGAAGAGGCTCTAAGTTCCTAGGAACAGCAAAGCTACCAATCGATCAACGGAAGGACGGTAGGGAGTTCTTTATTAACTTCTGAGTGGGCATCTGTCCCTGCAGACCTCACTATGGACAAACACATCTTCTGAAGCACCAGCAGGTAGAAATGTGCTTAGATGGGGTGGGTATTTTAAATGAGTTACTGTTGTGCCTGCTAGGCCTGCCAGGGCTAATATCAGCTCCTCTGGGCTGCAGAGGTAAGTTAATTACCCATCCTGCTGTTGTCTGTCCTTTTGAGTTGGCAATACTTCTACCATAGAATTCTCCCTCTTTTTTTCATTCTTTGCCCTTCCTTCTTTCATTTAATTTATTTTCGAACCTAGGCAATGCGTCCAGAGAATTCTCCCTTTCTCTCTTTCCTTCCATCACTTCATTGAATGTAATGTCTATTGGACGTTGTGAGTCATGGCGGATCCAGCAGTCTCTTTGGAAGGTGAACGGATAGGAAAGGAGTACACATTGATTTTATAAGTATGTATGTATGAACAAATAAAGCTGGAAATATTTCCACTCTAAATTGAAAATAAACCCGCTGGTTTCAGAAGGACAAGGAAGGAAAATCTAAATTTTTTTTTTTTTTAAGAACAGAACAAAGACTAAATTCACATTGAAATGGAAGCCCTCCTAAATTCCCACCAAAAATAAAGTCCTGTCTCTTTCTGACTTGTATCCTTATAGTAGCCATCCTTACTAGCGGTTACATTTAAGTAAGCATTTCACAGTAAAGTCTACACTTGCTGTATTCGGCGCATGTGACAAATAAAGTTTGATTTGATTTGATTTCTCAGTAGTCTAATGACATTATGAAGTAAAAACACACCTACACAACATCTGAAAATCAGATTCTACACCATTTTTCAAGGTGTTGTTGTTGAGCCCTGGCGCCCAAATAGCAATTGAAATGCTAATTAAAAATCAAGGTTGCAAAGCACTAAAAATAGCGAGAGCTGCAAAAGAGGCACACAAATTACATTCACCCCTGGGTGACAGCTATAGCATTTACCAGGAGAAATCCACTATGTTTCTGCTGGATGTGCAACACAACACCCAGCTAATGAAGTACATATGGACTACAAGGCCAGAGACAAGGGCGTCATCGGTCTAACACCATGCCCAAACCGGACCCACGGGTGTGTCCGCATGCGCCAACATGAGCAAATGGATTTTGTCCCCCTACACCAAACGTGATACTGACACGCAGGTTGAAATATCAAAACAAACTCTGAACTAATTATATTGACCTGGGGACAGGTCAAAAAGCATTAAAAGCATTAAACATTTATGCCAATTTAGCTAGTTAGCTTGCTGTTGCTAGCTAATTTATCCTATTTAGCTAGCTAGCTTGCTTTTCCTAGCTAATTTGTCCTGGAATATAAACATTGAGTTGTTATTTTACCTGAAATGAGGCCCTCTACTCTGACAATTAGTCCACAGATAAAACAGTCAACCGAATCATTTCTAGTTATCTCTATTCCTTCCAGGATTTTTCTTCTTTGGACTTTGTATGGCGATTGGCAACTAACTTTCATAATAAGGTGTATTACCGACCTCAGTTCATCTTTCAATCACCCATGTGGGTATAACCAATGAGGAGATGGCACGTGGGTATATGCTTTTAAAAGCCAATGAGGAGATGGGAGAAGCAGGACTTGCATCGCGTTCTGTGCCACAAATAGAAGCAACTTCTATTTTAGTGCCCAGCAACACATGTGCTCGTTGGCTCGCAGTGTGGGTGCAATGATTGAATAACATGTATGTGCAAATGTATTTTGCAACGGTCGCGCGACGTGAGCAATGTGGTCAGAATGTAACACTTTAAACGCTGCCGTTGCTTTAATAATGTCCTATAGAGTTGTGTTTTAAAGTCTCTACAATATAAAGGCCATAGCATTACATACAGTATTCAGTGTATACTCAATGATAAATAGGAAACCTACAAGTACAGAACTTGAGGAAATCCAGCTTGAAAGGCTCATGTACTTGAAAGTACTGTACCATGACGTTGATACTTGATATTCCCTTTTCATCCTCTTCTAGTAGCCCTTTCCTGCAGTCAATTACCAAAAGTGCCCTGTTTGGCCTCATTAGTGGAATGTTATATACAGACTCGAAATCATTGGCCACTTTAATACTGTTTACATATCTTGCATTTCTAATCTCATATGTATATATTGTATTCTATACCATCTATTGCATCTTGCCTATGCCGCTCGGTCATCGCTCCTTTATATATTTATATATACATATTCTTATTCCATCTCTTTACTTAGATTTGTGTGTATTAGGTTGTTCTTATGGAATTGTTATATTACTTGTTAGATAGTACTTCACTGTCGGAACTATAAGAACAAGCATTTCGCTACACTCGCATTAACATCTGCTAACCATGTGTATGTGACCAATACGATTGGTTTTGATTTTTAAAAACTCAACACAAATCTGGTGTTTCCATGTCAAACAGTTTTGTTATATTTCAGTCTTCTGTGATGTACATAAAGTGTAATATTGGGATGCAAACTCAAAATGTAATACATTTCAACTCTATATCTGACATGGTACATGTGTCTTCTTTGTTTGAGCCAATGAGGTGAATACTTTAGCTTCAAAGTAATTTTGTTAAAGACTACCAAGAATCACTCTGTGTGACCCTGATTTAGCCCACTGCAGTAAAAGGTTAAAGAGAGAGTTTTTCTGGAGAGCACAACTCAGGACATCATTGGACTGGGAGGCAACTAGTGAAAGCATTGGATGACGTCATTGGTTGAATGACGGTCTGGATGTCACAGCTGATGTGTCTGATAGGCTAAGCATCCCTCCCACGCTGCCCATTCAGGATTTGCCATTCATTAAACTGTAAACAATGCCATGGCAAACCAGAGAGGATTCAAAATGGCCTCTGGTCAACTTTGGTAATCTTACTGTTATAATGCTAAACCAGTGACACTGGGATGTTAGTCACTGTCTGTCCAGGGTCTATTGTATGTCTCAATAGTTTACAATCAACAGTGTGGAAGAACTAGACAGGTGAAGGCACATGTCCGTTAGACATCCACCACAAAGGCAATATGGCAGTCCAGAGCAGATGAAGGAAAGGAGACAAGGAGAGTGTTACGTTCCCCAGTTTATGTGTTGTAGTTTGTGTATTTGCATGTGTTTTATTTCAGAAAATGCCTTCCTGAAATCCCTCAAGCAGCTGATTGGTCGACTCCAGGGCTAATTGGAGAGCTGACCCCGCCCCCTCGTCAAGACACAGCTGTCTCCAATTACCCATTCCTTCTGAAGCTATATACAAGCCAGTGTTCTGTTCAGGAGAGAGAGATTTTGGAGGTAGGGATTACTGAGAGAGATTTGCTGGGAGGTCATTGCAGAGCGATTGTGATAGAGAGATTTGCTTGGAGGTCATTGCAGAGAGATTTTGCTAGAGGTTGACTTTGATGGGAGTTCATTGCTGGGAAGTTGGTATGTTTTGTGAGTTTGTTGCTCAGATAGAGCTTATTTGATGTCTTTTGTTTCTTAGTTTGTTTGTGAAATTGTTTAATATTCTGTTTCATTTGTTCCCAGGGGGAAAGGGGAAGGCACCTTGGGAGTGCTTAGGCAAGAGGCCCGCGGGCATACATATACCCGTAGTATATTCACGGTCTAGGCACACTAGGTAAGACCTGGGCGGACCACCCCCTGTATTCTGGTTAGGGCACCAGGTGGTGCTAAATTAGGTAAAAGTGGTTAGGCAGGTAAGATAAGGAGAGGGGGGGGGCTTTGAGATTTACTTTCTTTGCTTTGGTTCCGTCCAGCCCCTTTTGCCCATATTACCGTGTAAAGGAATAAAGTCCTTGTAAACGGTACCACATTCTGTCTGTTGTCATTCTTACTCGCACCTACAGTCCATACCTTTTTCACTTCACAGAGTTTAGTTGTAGCAGGGTGTTGCGTTCCCTCTTCATAGAGGCGTGCGTAACATAATAGGGGCTCATCCGGGATGTTCCAAATGTTCCATTTGAGAGGGTAACTTCTTCAGCATCTCTGAATTACATAGGCGTTCACCTTGCTGTAACGTATGGCGTAACTCCAACCCGTCCTCCTTATCCTCATCTAGGTCCCAGCCAGGCTTCAGCACCACCGCAGCCACACTGGAGACGGCGGGCTGGACCGGCTTACTTGAGGAGCTGTCGGGAGAATCGCGCACATAATATGTTTTCAGCATGTTAACATGACACACACGGGAAGAACGCCTTCGATCTGGTGTCTTTATCACATAATTGGTGTCATTGATTTTCTTTTCCACCAGATATGGTCCAGAAAAACGTGCTGACAGATGAGCCAGAGATTGGCAACAAAACTAAAACCACCACAGGAATCGGGCAGAGTGGCGCTCGTGGAACTGTTTGATTCACTTTCCCAGTGAGTTGACATGTGACATGTTTTACAAAATTGGACCACGTCAGACTTCAAACCTGGCCAGAAGAAATGAAGGACCCGGTTATAAGTCTTTGTGATCCCCAAGTGTCCAGACCACGCCTGGTCATGGGCGAGTGACAGCACCTGCTGTCGGAACGGTGTAGGAACAACCACTTGACACACTTCACTCCAGTCATTAATGGTGTCATGAGATGCCCATTTACGCATCAAAACTCCTGCTTCCATAAAGTAGGCGGTCTCTCTAGTTTTAGCTTCCTCAATGGAAATTACCGAAGCAAAACACTTGCGAAGACTGGTGTCTTCTTTTTGACATTCAATCACCTTCTCAGGGGTGACAGACAAAAGAATGTCATGTAATTGGGGCACAATTTCGTTTTCCCCTGCCTTAGTTTTTACGGGGGTAAAAACTGTCTGCATTGCAGAAGGCATACTCGGTGCATTGTCTTCTACTTTAACATTCTCAAAAATGGAACTTGCCAAATCCACCACATCTCCTAGCTTGCGAGATTGTGCCCTCGTTAACACACAAGCAGGAAAAAACATGTGGAAATGCTTGAACCAATTTCTCATCTGTAGTTCTGATTTCTGGATTGTCTACTACCTCTAACACAGGAATGACATTACCACCAGCAATATCATTCCCTAGTAGCAATGTGACTCCTTTTACTGGCAGTGTAGATACTACACCAACACGGAAACGTCCTGATACCAAGTCTGACACTAAGTGGACCCCAATGTACAGGTACGGTTTTTGTCTCTATCCCCTGTAATATGACATGTGAGCCACAATACGTTTCAGGAGACCAGGGTAAAGCATCAGTAATGATTACTGACTGCGCCGCCCCGGTGTCTCGTAGGATTTGGATAGATCAGCATTGATCAGCTTGTTCTCCTGTTAAGGAAACATAACCGGCAGAGATAAACGGAGTATAGACAGGATCCGGTTTCTCAAATGCTGAATCAATAACTTGATCCAATGGACGAGTCAAAGACTTGACTAAACCCAAACTTTTCATTTTTGGGGACGGTGACTGGGACTGTTGCGGTTTATTTTTCAAAACTGTGCAGTCCGCAATCACGTGACCCTTTTGGTGACAGTAAAAACATTCACGGATTTCATGAAAAGGCTTAGGGTTTTCAGAGGAAAAGCGACCTGAACGAGGAACTGATGACGTAATCGTCCGGACTTCAAAACGAGGTGCACCAAAGACAGTCTTGTGTGTCAAAACGTACTCATCTGCCAACACTGCTGCTTGGGCCAATGTCGCCAGTTTCTGTTCATTTAAATGAACTACAATCCTATCTGGGAGGTTGCCTTTAAAGTCCTCCAACAGCATCAACTCCTTAATATCAGCAAAGGTGTTAGCTTTGCTGGCTGAACACCAGCGACTAAACAGAGACTCTTTGTCCCTAGCAAATTCAACAAATGTACGGTGAGATGTTTTTTTGTGGTTCCTGAAGCGCTGTCTATAAGCTTCAGGCACCAACTCATAAGCCCGCAACACAGTAGTTTTAACTGTATTGTAGTGTAAACTGTCTTCCAGGGAGAGAGCAGCTACTACTTCCTGGGCTTTCCCAAACAATTTACATTGTAACAGGAGCGGCCAAACCTCGAGTGGCCAATGCAGCGCAGCGGCCACACGCTCAAACACAGAGAAATAAGAATCAACTTCCGACTCTCGGAATGGAGGGACTAAAGCTATGTTTTTACTCACATCGAAGTGGGTTTGATGATGAGCAGCTTGTAGAGTCGCACTGGAGGCAGCGTCTAGCTCCAGTTGTCGGATCCTCACCTCCTTGTCAGCTTCTATTTTCCTAATTTCAAGTTCAAAATTCATCTGTCTCTCTTTATCTTTTTGCTCCATTTCTAACCGAGCCAGCCTCACTTTCAGCCTAGCAGTTCCATCCGAACGACCCGAAGCAGAAGATAAAGGATCGAATCGGGGCAATGTAAAAGGGGTACGAGGAACCCCTTCCTCCGCCTTGTCCTCCGACTTGGCATCGGAAGGTCTACCCGTCTCCTCTCCTTGCAATGAGAGAATCCGTTCTCTCACTAAACCCTCCCTGACTAGCAACAAAAGCTCAGCCTTTAGGGCTTTCTCAGGGAAAACAAATCCATAATGGTCAGCTATAGCTATAAGGTCTACTTTACAAAACCTACCCAAACAATCAATAGAGGGCGCTTCAAAAAACTTGGAGATGGCTGAGGCAGCCATCTTATACAATACAGTCTCCTGAACACACTAACTAAACAAGTCATCCAAACTCACAACCTACCATCACACCTCAATCACTAACCACAGAGAGCTCAGAGCAGCAGGGTCCGGTGGGTTTAATGGAAAGATCCCGGATGAGCCCCCATTATGTTACGCACGCCTCTATGAAGAGGGAACGCAACACCCTGCTAACACTAAACTCTCTGTGAAGTGAAAACGGTATGGACTGTAGGTGCGAGTAAGAATGACAACAGACAGAATGTGGTACCGTTTACAAGGACTTTATTCCTTTACACGGTAATATGGGCAAAAGGGGCTGGACGGAACCAAAGCAAAGAAAGTAAATCTCAAAGCCCCCCCTCTCCTTATCTTACCTGCCTAACCACTTTTACCTAATTTAGCACCACCTGGTGCCCTAACCAAAATACAGGGGGTGGTCCGCCCAGGTCTTACCTAGTGTGCCTAGACAGTGAATATACTACGGGTATATGTATGCCCGCGGGCCTCTTGCCTAAGCACTCCCAAGGTGCCTTCCCCTTTCCCCCCTGGGAACAAATGAAACAGAATATTAAACAATTTCACAAACAAACTAAGAAACAAAAGACATCAAATAAGCTCTATCTGAGCAACAAACCCACAAAACATACCAACTTCCCAGCAATGAACTCCCATCAAAGTCAACCTCTAGCAAAATCTCTCTGCAATGACCTCCAAGCAAATCTCTCTATCACAATCGCTCTGCAATGACCTCCCAGCAAATCTCTCTCAGTAATCCCTACCTCCAAAATCTCTCTCTCCTGAACAGAACACTGGCTTGTATATAGCTTCAGAAGGAATGGGTAATTGGAGACAGCTGTGTCTTGACGAGGGGGCGGGGTCAGCTCTCCAATTAGCCCTGGAGTCGACCAATCAGCTGCTTGAGGGATTTCAGGAAGCCATTTCCTGAAATAAAACACATGCAAATACACAAACTACAACACATAAACTGGGGAACGTAACAGAGAGAAAGAAAGCCACTACTTCCCCCTCCTTCCAAGTTCCAAGCTTTCTAACCATCACCTATTCCAAAGCCCTTGCTCACGTCAGAACTAATATACAGGTACAACGACTGAGAGCCACACAGACATGCAGGGGCCAAGAGGAGACAGGGAGGGAAATAGAGAGAGAGAGAGAGAGAAAGGAGAGAGAGGGAAATAGAAAGGGGAAATGGAGACAGAAGGAAAGAGAGAACAGGCATAGAAAGAGCCTTGGCGACAGTGTGGCTAAACACCAGCCACACAGACAGACCCTGCCCATTGTGACAGACTGAGAAGAGTGATTGGCAGATGGAAGAGAGGCTTTGGATGTCAGATGAAAGCGTTTTTTCTTAACCCCTGCCTTGACAAGGAAATGAGAGGAGAGAAGAGAAGAGGAGAGAAGAGGCAGAAGCAGAAGCAAAAGCAGAGGCAGAGGCCGCCGAGAGGCAGAAAGGAGAGGCAGAGAAGAGGCAGAGAGAGGCGAGGCAGAGAGGCGAGACAGAGGAGAGAGATCGAGACAGAGGAGAAAGGCGAGGCAGAGGAGAGAGGAGAAGCAGCGGAGAGAGGAGAAAGGAGAGACAGAGAGGAGAGACAGAGACAGCACTGCAGACTGCTCTGTGTTCTGACACAGAGAGAGTGGGAGAAGAGGAGAACACAAGCCCAAAGTTTATCACTGGCAGTGATGTTACGGAAGGGAAAGTGCTGGTTTTAAGTGCTTGAAGTTGGTTTGTCTGGGACAGATGATTTTTGCTTGTCTAGGGTTCAGACGAGAGCAACCATCCTTCATTTAAGTGCACCTCTGTGGAGTTGTGGATTGCATCTAAAGAAGGTGCCCCGGACAACTCCAATCAGACCTCACTATTGAAATGGCTAGTTTGGCTGGGCTGGAACTTGCTGGATTTGGCTAGGCTGGAACCTACTGGGTTTGGCACAGCTGGAACCTACGGCGTTTGGCACGGCTGGAATCTACTGGGTTTGGCTCGGCTGGAACCTACTGGGTTTGGCTCGGCTGGAACCAACTGGGTTTGGCTCGGCTGGAACCAACTGGGTTTGGCACGGCTGGAACCTACTGGGTTTGGCTCGGTTGGAACCTACTAGGTTGGGTTGTTAAGACTGTTAGCCACTGTAGAATTTCTCCAACAAAAACACACGATGTCTGGTCTAGGACCCCAACTCAATCAAGTGCAGTCTGAAGATAGAGGAAAACGGCAATGCTGGTTCACATATAATGTTTACACTGCATCAGATGTTGGTAACTGTGTTACAAATAACACACCTTGCAACCTGTTTTTCTTACACTCTTACAGACATTGTCATTGGATATTTATGCAAAAAACCACACCTGTTCACACCCTTTAAAATTTAACTCGTAGTAACTGGAGTCGTAGTGCAGAGGAACAGCCTGGAGGGGGGTTGTAGCTGTGATGGAAGTGCACTGACGTGTGTCTTCACCACTCATCAATTGATGAGGTGAACAGGACAATCAATGGCCGATCAATAAAAACAATACAGTGTATGGCCATTCAGTTTAATGGATCCCAACAGACATTTCCATTTTATGGGGCCGGGATTGAAACCAGAGTACTTACAGTACATGGATAGACACAACATGACAATAAAGTGCCTTTTTAATTTAATCAACAATCTGGATACACAGAGCATCACCAAAGCACCTCTGGAAAGAAAGCATTTTGGGGCGACAGGTAGCCTAGTGGTTAGAGCGTTGGGACAGTAACCAAAAAGTCGCTAGATCGAATTCCCGAGCTAACAAGGTAAAAAGCTGTCGTTCTGCCCCTGAACAAGGCAGTTAACCCACTGTTCCTAGGTTGTCATTGTAAATAAGAATTTGTTCTTAACTGACTTGCCTAGTTAAACAAAGGTTTAATACAAAAATGACAAATGTACCAAACCTTATCGTTGTGTTTGAAATCTAGTTGAAAATGAAAATGAAACAAGAACTGTATACTGACTCGTTACTTTGGATTTGGTGCAACATTGAGAAGGTACACTGAGATAACAAGAAAACAATGTTGGCCCAACCACTGTGTCCGACGGTAATTTGCAGGACTTACAGTAGACGTCGACCCGTATGGACTTGATGGCCGGGGAGCCCAAGCCGTTCTCAGCCTTGCAGTAGTAGCGTCCCCCTTGGTGTCTCTGGATCTTGGTGATGTGCAGCGTCTCGTTAAACACACTCGAGTCCTGGAAGCGGTCAGACACACTGCCTGCTGTCTTGGTCCATCGGATCTGGTGGAGGAAATATGGTTGTTTAGATGACTTAGACGTAGGATCTTAATTTGAGCCAGTTTGCTACAGCAGGAAAATAATCCTGCAGCAACAGAACATTTTTATTATTATGTGGATGATAATTAATGGAGATTTTTGTAGGGGTAAAGGGAAATCAAGTCTGAAATGTCAAAGTGGAAATTACAAACTTCAGAAGCCTTTTAAAAACCTCAACTATATAACACCTCAAATATACTACACGTTTCTGTTAACCCCTTTCAGCCCTGGAAAGGTGAGTCTTTACTCTACCAATTTCATCTTCTCATTACAACCACATCTAATACACTGTCTGACTCTTCCCCTCCTCAAAGAAGATCTGATATCTCTATCTGTTAGAGTAAAACCCTCAATCACAACTTCACTGTCTTTCACTAACTGGTGCAACACCCTTAACCCTGTAGCAGGGGGTGGTAATGAAAGGTGAACTAGCATTCAGTTCATTCCTCTGGTCTACAACATGGAGGTGTAATTGACCCTCCATCATCTTTGTCTCTCCCGTTCTCATTAAAGCAGCCTGGACAGGTGGTGCAGGCTGACAGAGACAGAACCACTGAACATGGGAGTTAATTCATCTCTTTTTTTAAGCTACTGCTATATCACCCCACTGGGTTAGCTAAGCGACAGCATACCCAAACATGTAAGTACTGTATGTATGCACATAAGTGCTCACACACAGACTGGTTTTGCCTCCACAGTCAACACAAACAACATATCTCTGCTGTCTGTGTGAGCAGAGAGAGAGAGAGAGAGAGAGAGAGAGAGAGAGAGAGAGAGAGAGAGAGAGAGAGAGAGAGAGAGAGAGAGAGAGAGAGAGAGAGAGAGAGAGAGAGAGAGAGAGAGAGAGAGAGAGAGAGAGAGAGAGAGAGAGAGAGAGAGAGAGAGAGAGAGAGAGAGAGAGAGAGAGAGAGAGAGAGAGAGAGAGAGAGAGAGAGAGAGAGAGAGAGAGAGAGAGAGAGAGAGAGAGAGAGAGAGAGAGAGAGAGAGAGAGAGAGAGCTACGCAGCATATCATTATCACCGCCGTTTTGTTAGTGTGTTTGTTAGTGTGAAATCAAATGTTATTTGTCACATGCGCCGAATACAACAAATGTAGACTTTACTTTGAAATGCTTATTTACGAGGTCTTTCCTAACAATTCAGAAATAAAAAGTACAAAAAAACATATTTTTCCTAGAATAGGAAATAGTAACACAATAACAAGGCTACAGTGTATGTGTGTGATGCATCAGAGTGGGGTTCAAACCCTAACATTCCATCTGTTGTCCAAGCTAGAGGCCAAAGTCAGAGACAGAGAGAACACACTTCAGATGTATGTAGCCATGGAGTTTATTATTAGCCTGACAACAGTCCTTCTCTGGCCTCAGGCTGTTGTTCACAGTGGGGGAAGAACAAACTAACTAGCCACGGTCTTTGTATGTCGGATAAACTAGCCTTAGTTTATATGTCACATTAAAAGGGAACTAAAACTCAGAGATCCTACCCGCACGCGTTAAGCAAAAGTTCAACAACATGAACTCTCCCCAGAAGTTATTAAATAAGTTATGAGGATAAATTAGATTGTTCTCTGAATTCTCATTCCACCATCCTTTCTCCTTCCTCTCCTTTACTTCTCCTCCAGATACAGTACCATCATAAATACTAAGAGAGACAGTGAGAGAGTGAGAAAAAAAGTGAGAGAGAGAAAGACGGAGATATAGACTGAGACAGAGAGAGAGCTGGCTTCAGCACAATTCAGTATTCTACCAGCTTATATTCTCCCATTTATTTCCTCTCCTTTGCCTTTTGTGTAAAGAGCTTTTGAGTTCCAGCAAAGCACCAATATCAGTGTATTGTTCGAGTGCCACTAAGAAGTGAGTATTCAAATAGCATCCATGGTTTTCAAAGGGAAAGTGGTACTGTTTGTTTCACATGACGGTATACCACATCATCTGACTTACTGAGAAGCTTTGAAAGTCTTTCCGGGAGCCCCACAGCCATTTTGCTCTACACTCTTTCTTTTAAACTTCCTTTGTGTGGGTGCTAGGGTATGTCTGTCTGCCTGGGAGCTAGTGTATGTCTGTCTGTCTGGGAGCTAGTGTATGTCTGTCTGCCTGGGAGCTAGGGTATGACTGTCTGTCTGGGTGCTAGTGTATGTCTGTCTGTCTGGGAGCTAGTGTATGTCTGTCTGCCTGGGAGCTAGTGTATGTCTGTCTGCCTGGGAGCTAGGGTATGTCTCTGTCTGTCTGGGAGCTAGTGTATGTCTGTCTGCCTGGGAGCTAGGGCATGTCTGTCTGCCTGGGTGCTAGGGTATGTCTGTCTGTCTGGGAGCTAGGGTATGTCTTTCTGTGTATATCCACCAGGGCATTGTGAGAGTAAGCCTGGGAGTACAGTTTGACCCTCTCTTCTCTTCTTGATCTAAGACAATCATTGAAGATCTGAGAGGAATGACTGTGTATTTATCTTTATTATAATACATGTAGCTCAATCCAAGCTGAGTTTCAATTCAGCTGATACCCATGTAGCTCTTTCTAATAATGTAGAGGGCAGTGACTAAGGGTTAAGGGCTGAGGATAGACTTATACAGGCTGAAAGTTATGGCCACACTTCCTAATGTCACAATTTAACACTTTAATTTTAGGGCATATGATCTCCCACGCTGCAACGCTGTACCTGCCCCCCTCTCTGTCTTCTTTGAGCTCTCAAGGTTTCCGAAGGAGATGGTCTCTAAAAAGCCAAGTGTGGCCAACTGTGGTGTAAAGTACTTAAGTTAAAATATTGTAAAGGAAGCCGTTTTTGGGGGTATCTGTGCTTTACTATTCACATTTTTGACAACTTTTACTTTTACTCCACTAACATAAAGATAACCCCATTTTCTCAGTATCCAATTGGTAGTTACAGTCTTGCCTCATTACTGCAACTCCCAACTCAGGAGAGCCGTGCATCCTCTGCATCCTCTGAAGCACAACCCACAGAAGTTGGAAAAAACACCGTACACCTGGCGACAGTGTTAGTGTGCACTGTACCCGGCCCACCACAGGAGTCGCTAGTGCACGATGGGATAAGGACAGCCTAGCCCGGAGGAGGCTGGACCAATTACGCCCCATGGGTCTCCTGGTCGTGGCCGGCTGCGACAGAGCCTGGACTCGAACCCAGAATCTCGAGCTTACACTGCAGTGCAATAGACCACTGCGCCACTCGTGAGGCCCCATAAAGATGTACTTTTTACTCCCATACATTTTCCCTGACACCAAAAAGTACTCGTTAGATTTAGAATTCTCAGGCAGGACAGAAGTATTGTCCAATTCATGCACCTTCATCCACATTCCCACTGCCTCTGATCTGACGGACTATACACAAACACTGCATTTCTAAATTATGTTTGAGTGTTGAAGTGTGCCCGTCTGTCTGTACATTTTAAAAACAAGAAAATTATACTGTCTGGTTTGCTTAATATAAGGAATTGACGTATAGCATTTACTTTTACTCAAGTATGACAATTGAGTACTTTTTTCACTACTGTACTTACTGAAATTTAAAACCAGAAACTTTTAAACTTTTAGCATTTTATTGGGTAACTTTTGCTTTTACTTGAGGCATTTTCTATTAAGGTATCTTTACTTTTACTTGAGTACCTTTTCCACCACTGGTGGCCAAGTATGACAATAGAGTACCTTTTCCACCACTGATGGCCAAGTATGACAATAGAATGGCAAGAGAAAAACAGACATGGGTACATATCACAGACTGACTGATTTTCAATGTCTTTTCAACCCAAAATACTTTTTTTCAATGTCTTTTGCTCATAGCTTTGGCCGTCTCTCTTTCCAGTTCTCTGCTGCCAATGACTGGAACGAACTACAAAAATCTCTGAAACTGGAAACACTTATCTCCCTCACTAGCTTTAAGCACCAACTGTCAGAGCAGCTCACAGATTACTGCACCTGTACATAGCCCACCTATAATTTAGCCCAAACAACTACCTCTTTCGCAACTGTATTTAATTTATTTATTTATTTTGCTCCTTTGCACCCCATTATTTTTATTTCTACTTTGCACATTCTTCCATTGCAAAACTACCATTCCAGTGTTTTACTTTCTATATTGTATTTACCTTGCCACCATGGCCTTTTTTGCCTTTACCTCCCTCCTCACCTCATTTGCTCACATTGTATATAGACTTGTTTATACTGTATTATTGACTGTATGTTTGTTTTACTCCATGTGTAACTCTGTGTCGTTGTATCTGTCGAACTGCTTTGCTTTATCTTGGCCAGGTCGCAATTGTAAATGAGAACTTGTTCTCAACTTGCCTACCTGGTTAAATAAAGGTAAAATACATTTGTTTTTTTTAAATAGGGAATACTGTTCATTTCAACTAAGATTGAAAGGTCTGAATCACAGACTTAACAGGTACCAAATCATAAACAACAGAAGACGAATATCCAACCATCCATCCAACCATCAAACAATCCAGCCAACCATCCATCCATCCAACCAACCATTTAACTATCCAACTATCCAACCAGCCAACTATCCAACCATCCAACCACACAACCATCCAAGTGGCTGTACCATAGCCCAGGGAGAATGGGGGTGTCTAGGATCACACTCCACACTCCAGGCCACAACTAACCCCTGGATAAACTACAATATCTTTAGCTATATCCTCCCATGATTATACAATACTGGGGGCAGCTATACCCAATCTTCCCACTCCAGGGAACCAACTACAGTATCTACAGTAACTATATTATTATACAGCCTTTGGCCCCCTGGCATAGATGCTAGCCTGCTAGACCCTAGCCTGCTTAACACTCATGGCTGTATGCGGCTAAATTAAACCACCTGACCCTCTTACCCACCTGTCTGAACTTGACCCAGCAGATAATTGAAACAAAAATGGGCGGTGTTGGGTGTTTACTCTGTGGTGTAGCTGGCGTGATGGTGCGCGCGTGTGTGTGTGTGTGTGTGTGTGCTCAGTGGTGTTGCTGGCATAGTCAGACTGTGTCCTCAAACACAGTGTGAGCGTACAGACTGGAGGCAGGCCAGAGTCCAGTTCAGAAGATACCTCAGGGGAGAGAGAAAGATGGCTCTATCATGGGAATTACATCTCATAGTGGCTGTCACTGCATCCATTATTTCACAGGTGCTGAGTGAAACCAGTCCAATCTAATACCTGTCTCTGTCAGATTGTAATGTTTTGGTGAACCCAAAAAAGTGATTGTGACGAATCCTTTTACACACTTATAATATGGTGAATGCCAATTGATAAACAATTTAACATTGACTTAACTCTTCAACATAACTTAGATTCCAGTCGGTCTAGTTACTATGTACATTTTGCTTGGCTACCCAGACTCATTGCTCCAGCCAAACGCCACACCACGCCCATGAACGTTTTTTCTCCGACCCCTCTAGAATGCGAACACATTCGAACCATCCGATTGGTCCCAGAAATTAATGGGCAGGGCCAGAGCCAGAATACACGTGGGTGAAGTAGTACAGCGTTTTCGAAGTACATAATTAGCTTTGATACTCTGATTGGTTAGAGACGATCCAATCACTGATGACTTTCACCACAAACAACGTCACCACAAACGACTTTCAATGATGGAAGATTCAGACTGAGATGTAGCGAACGACAGAGCAGTGGAAGAATTCAGTGTGAGTAGTTGGCCAAATGTACATTGCTGCCGAATTGAATGTTGCTTATGATGAATAGGCTTATAATTGCATCTCTTTGGAGTACATTGGCTACTTCCAGGCTTTGTTTCTAATAGCAAGACCTTATAAAGGGCAAGGCCTTGCAACTGATGCTCAGAGGGTTGATCCTCTATGAACAGATACACATTGTTCTTCTGCATTATCACTGTTCACCTACATAGTGCAGAATATGTGAATGTAAGAATGAAAGCTTCTGTACGTGTGAGAGCCAGTAAAGTGCATGTCTGCGTCCCAAATAAACGTGATTCCCTACATAGTGCAGGGTCCCAGGGCCCCCTGGTCAAAAGTAGTGCACTAGAAAGTGAATAGGGTGCTGTTTGGGACGTAGCCATGTTGTGCCCTCTTCATAATAAAAGCCAACATGCTGTATGGAACAGAATGTCACCAAGGAGAATGTTCTATTAATCTTCCAATCTAACATTCCTTTTAGTGTGTGTGTGTGTAGGATTTTATTATTAGACTGTCTCTATTTTCCTGATGCGGGGGGCGGACGCGGGATGGAGAACCTCACGCTGTGAGAAAGTGGACATCTGGTTGGACGAGAGCCACAGTCTCCATCAGTGGGGGGTCTGAGGGGGATGTGGGTCATTTAAAGAGCGTTGCATGTTTATAGACCTGAAAATATTGAAATGCTGGTCAAATTGGTAACAATGGCCCTGTTTAGGTCACAGTTGGCTTGCTCACTTTGTGCGGCGCTGGTGCTATAACTGTCTCTCACACGTCTCAGTCAGGGTACTACCAAGGGAGCTGCTTGTTCTTACTTAGGGAGAAGGACAAGCCCACTGGGCACACACATGTTGAATCAATGTTGTTTCCACATCATTTCAATAAAATTTGTTGTATAAACGTGGAATAGACATTTATTTGTGCCCAGCGGGAGGTATGTCGTGTAATGGGGATGTCTTTAGGTGTATGCAAATGATAAAATAGTACAGGGATTGTGACATGACTTTATAGAGATTAACTTCACAATGACAATGACTCCAATGTCATGTGAGGTTAATATGGATCAGTGGCTTGGTGGATATTGGTAGCAACACCAAAGTTGTGGGTTCAACTCCACATATACATTTATATTGTATGTGTGTTAACTAAGTTGCTTTTTATAACACTGCCAACTTTAAGAAGAATATAAGAATACTTTCCTTTCAGATAGCAGACATTCTTTGTTTTGTTTTCAATCCCACCCATGCACCATTGGTCATTTCAAAAATGTCATGACAAGTGTTCCCCTTCCTCCTAATCAAAACTTTATCTTTCTTCTCTTTCTTTTCTATATACTGTAACCTTGCTCCTCTCTTGGGGGAGGAAAGAGTTAAGTCAAATTAGCATGCAGTAGAACAAACAAACTTTGAAAAGAGGAAAAAAGGAGGAAAAAACATGCAGAGGCTAAGACTATGAACTCGCTTGGAAGATTTAATTCCAATGAAAAGATGAAGGGTTATTCTTCACTTACAACTCTATACTTGATAAGAGCGGACACACCTTATGTTTTCCCAACAACCTCAGGACTAGCACACCAGCACCAACTACCCCCAAATAACCCCCTCTTCTTCCTATCTACTCTTTAGTCCCTACAACCCCCCCTAACCCTTCGTACCCCCCTCTACCACCCCAGAACCACCTGAGACCCAGGCTGCTCCATCTCTAAGCACAGAGTGACGGCCCTGTTCCTCCCCTGCCATGGGATCTGACTGGGGCTCATAATGACTCACTATCAAAGGAAATCCTGACTCCTGCTATTGCCGTGTAGCCATTTGATCTCTCTCTCTCTCTCCCCATCTTTCTCTCTCTCCCTCTCTGTCGTTATCCTTCTCTATCGCTCTCCCTCCTCTCTCTCTCTCTCACCCCATCTTTCTCTCTCTCCCTCTCTGTCGTTATCCTTCTCTATCGCTCTCCCTCCTTCTCTCTCTCTCTCTCTCACTTTTATCACACATTTTAATGAACAGGATAGAGGATAGAAGTCAAGGCAGGGGAAATAACAAGTTGTCACTACGGATGAGAGCAGAAGATGAATCGCGAGTCGGAGTGTTTCACTAATTTAAGTGGCCCTCACCTTTTCAATGGGAATTAAAAAATCAATAGCCTTCTCTGCATCTGAATCAACAGGACAGGACGTGTACAAATGAATGCTAAATATATCGATCAAAGGGGAATTAAATATTAATTAATGTAAATGGCGGACAATCCCGTCCCTAGATATTTCTGAGTCCCATTTAATTTGTCTAATCGAGCAAATTGGATACAATGTTGGACACATGTACTACTTACCAGAAAAAGGTAATACATTATTGTCAAGTCTTAGCAGCACCGTTGCAGAGCTGACAGGATGTTCTGTTTTACATGATAGAGAATAATGTCTGTTCTACATCAATTTATGTCCGAATGTTCTGTAATATAATATCATCTGAACTATCCCCTTGAAGACTCATCGTGGGTGGGAATAAGCATTTGATTGAAACTGTCAAGAACCAATCAAAAGTACTTTGCCCTGGGGGCTCAACACTTTAATTGGTTGGAATCCCAGAGCTTAATTAAACGCAGAGCATGGATGAAAAGATCCTTGTTAAGATGCTGAGGACCCACTCTGCTCCCTCCTCCTGCATTCACAACACACATCAACATGTTTCCTGTCTTTATTTATTAATTTATTTACTTGCCTTGTGATGTTGACTAGGCAGATGTGGTTTCTGTTTTGTCTTCACAATTCTCATTAGATCTGCCAGCTTTTAATTATGAATATGCAGGTGCACAGTACAATACGGAGCAGCAATAATTGGGGGATTACATTTATAAGCCGGTTCAGTGGGGAGACGCGTGGAGTGAGAGCTCTGTGGAGCTGATACAGAATCTAATACAGCCCAGACCTAGCTAAGCATATGTAAGGGATAATCAAAGAGGGGCTATGAGCTCTATGGAAAATAATGAACGATGTGGAAGGTGTGCTCCACAATCAGTTACCGGAGTGAAACTGACCTTCCACGGAGTTGCATTATTTTCCAGAGAACGCATGGAGCCCCGAGCTGATTATCCATTTAATACCATGGCTATAATTTAACACATTTGCCACTCCTGAAGTAGCTAGCACGTTTACTTGATACTGTAGCTAAAGTAGTTGCTGTTGTAACCAAACAAACAGACTTGCTAGTTTAGCTAGACAAACCATCAGGCCTAGCTTGCTATTATGAAAATTGAAATCAACAATACCAATACTGTTTTCAAATAGACTTTTGTTTTCAAAAGCAGTTCAAACAAAACACGTGAAAATAAACTATAGCCATTGAATTCTACCGTGAAAATATACTGTGTGTTATAAGGAAATAATGCATGCTCTGGAATGCCCTTTAAGCCAATCAGAAAGGAGTATTCAACAATGACATGGCATAAAAAATATTATAAACTGGGTGGTTTGAACCCTGAATGCTGATTGGCTGACAGCCATGGTTTATCAGACCGTACACCACGGGTATGACAAAACATTTATTTTTACTGCTCTAATTACTTTGTTAACCAGTTTAAAATAGCAATAAGGCACCTCAGGGGTTTGTGATATATGGCCAATATGCCATGGCTAAGGGCTGTATCCAGCACCGCCCTTAGCCTTGGTATATTGGCCATAAAACATACCCCCTCTGGCCTTATTGCTTTATGATTCAATGATACCATACAGCAGTATCTATTGCTAGACTAGAGATAAGCCCCTAGCTATAGTTAGTCAGTGGTTGCACATCTAACTAGCTGGAATGAAGCTGGAATGAAGCTGTGCTGGATAGAACAGTAGAAATGTTTATATTTCTGTTTACGGTTTACAGCAGGTCTCCAGATACCCAGAACTGCCTGACCAGCCTGATTGGGTGTCCAGCTTACATCTGTGCAAATCTGTGTGTGTCCAGCAATGGATTGAAACATCCAACCGTGCCTCAAGTGTTGTGCTGAAGGTTCACCACATACCCAAAGTGTTGTGGGTTCCTGTCCTGAAACAACCCTTGACTTCCTACCCTCTATACACATTTTGATATCTGAGAGGATTGGACAGGTGTAAGCAATACGGCCAAAATTCCACCAAGCCTATCAGAGGGTAAGGTGGAGCTCTCACCATGTTACCAACATCAATTCTTCTCAGATCTCCACAAGTGTCTAGACCAGGGATGTCAACCTAATTTTGTCCCGGGGGCCGCATTCCGTCTTCATGAGGTCCGGAGGGCCGCACTGAAAATGTGTTCTATTTCCTCATCGTCAAAATTGGGGGGAGGGGGGGGGGGAATAGTCCCACATCCATCCTAGGGCTGTTATGATGACCGTATTACCGCCACATTGGCAGTCACGAGTCATGGACTACCTGACATGATGACTCCTTGCTGTCCCCAGTCCACCTGACCGTGCTGCTGCTCCAGTTTCAACTGTTCTGCCTTATTATTATTCGACCATGCTGGTCATTTATGAACATTTGAACATCTTGGCCATGTTCTGTTATAATCTCCAGAAGAGGACTGGCCACACCACATAGCCTGGTTCCTCTCTAGGATTCTTCCTAGGTTTTGGCCTTTCTAGGAAGTTTTTCCTAGCCACCGTGCTTCTACACCTGCATTAATTGCTGTTTGGGGTTTTAGGCTGGGTTTCTGTACAGCACTTTGAGATATCAGCTGATGTACGAAGGGCTATATAAATACATTTGATTTGATTTGATTTTATTCATGACACGGGTCAAATTCCATGTCGATATAGGACTCGCTTTACTGTGATACTTTCTTACTTTTTTTTATACTATAGATACTTTTATACCTGTTTCCTCCAGCATCTTCACAAGGTCCTTTGCTGTTGTTCTGGGATTGATTTTCACTTTCGCACCAAAGTACATTCATCTCTAGGAGACAGAATGCGTCTCCTTCCTGAGCGGTATGACGGCTACGTGGTCCTGTCATGCACAAAGTAAATGTCCTAACCGACTTACCAAAACCATAGTTTGTTAACAAGAAATGCGTAAAGTGGTTGAAAAACAAGTTTTAATGACTCCAACCTAAGTGTATGTAAACTTCCGATTTCAACTGTATATTTATTTATAAACCTTTCTAATATTAAGCACATTGAGTACAGGAGTACCTGGTTGGCATGAAAATTAACCACGGGAAAAGTGTTCTTGTCACAAACTCCCTCTCCGGCGCTCTAGGTCACCATGCTGCTCATTATTACACACACCTGTCACCATCGTTACGCGCACCAGCGCTTCATCAGACTCACCTGGACTTCATCACCTTTCTGATTACCTTCCCTATATCTGTCACTCCCTTTGGTTCCTTCTCCAGGCGTTATTGTTTCTGTGTTGTGTCTGTACGCTGCTCATGTTACTTGTTTTGTCTGTGTTAGTTTATTTATTAAATTATTCACTCTCTCTACTTGCTTCCCGACTTCCACGGTACACGTTACAGAATAACGTCAGGTTCACAAGACTCGGTTGGCCTGTTGCTGAGTCTATCGAGGATGCCTCAGCTAGCTCGTCAGGCTTCCATGCCTCAGCCGGCTCGTCAGGTTCCCGCACCTCAGCCGACTCGTCAGGTTCCCGCGCCTCAGTAGAGGCGACCGGTCCACTCCTGGTCCCCGGGATCATCCCTTTGGTCGGTGTCTTGCGGCTGGAGCCGCATGTCAGAAAGGGGGTACTGTCACGTACACTTCGTCTGCAACGCTCTAGGTCAACAGGCTGCTCATTATTATGCACACCTGTCACCATCGTTATGTGCACCTGTGCCTCATCAGACTCACCTGGACTTCATCACATTCCTGATTACCTTCTCTATATCTGTCACAACCTTTGGTTCCTTCCCCAGGAGTTATTGTTTCTGTTTCTTGTCATGGTTTTCACAGAAGGACAAGTTGCCCAATAGAATTGATCAACTTTTGCACTATGGGGGATGGTAGATTGACATAGGCTAGTGATTTTGCTGATTGTTAGGTCCACTCATCTTGTTGGCTGATAAAAGTAGACTAAATGTGGACAGTTCTAACATCTTCAATATGCACCTTAGAATTTGGTAAGAGGGTTGCGCGCAGTTGCATCCCTGACGTGTCTGTCTTCATTCACTTGTAGCCTACTTCTTAGCTGAAATGTCTGTGAGAAGGACCCAATCACGTGACAGGAATTGGCTAATAAGAATGTAGATATCTGACAGAGCCATGTGAGTGAGAGGTGCTTCACAGCATGGCAGCTGGGAGAAAGGAATTATAATTATTATATTCAGCCCAAGGGCACAACGGCCAATTTGGCCGCAATAGGCATGGATTTTTTTGAGTTGCATTGCGGCCACACAAGGGGGATGTTGCCGGAAAATTTGAGGCCTGGTGAGAACATTATCAAGTGCTTGTCAAATTGTGAATGAAAGACTGATGAAGTGTGTGCAGCTTGCACATGAAACAAATCAAAGCTCATGCCTTTCATGGGACTCTGATTATTTGAAAAAAGTCGCATCATGCAGCCCTAGAATGTACAAAAAATCCAAACATATAGCCCAATGCTTGTATCACAACTAAAGTTGCATAAAAAATCTAAATGAAGCTTATAGGAGGACCCGTTTCTTTGTTAACCGTTCAACACAGAATAGCCTCATGTTTGCACTTCCTTAGAAATTTTGGGGAAAAAATATCCTTTCTATTTTATTAAGTTTGATCAATTGTATTCTTAATACTATAAAACAAATATTGTCTGCTAAATGAACTAGTGTAGCCCACAGCCATATGACCTAACATAAGGACAACTAAGAGTATATGCTATTCTGTTCTTCTTAAAACTACATTTTCTTCATATCATGTTTCTTTAGACCTGTCTAAAATAAATAATGGATTTATTGTGATGGTGTAGGCTATATTACATGGATTTATTAGACTTTTTAAAATGTAGATGTTCCAAAGTTCTGCATCAGTGGCTTGTGGGCTATGTGTGGAATCCAGGATAAGCTAAACGTCCTTATGTTAATTAACGTTCAATTACCGTCAGACCGGCAGTTATATGCTTGACAATCAACGGCTGACATTTCATGACCGCCACAGCCCTACCCTAACCATCGATTTTTGAATTTTTGATGCTACCTTACTGTTTAGCTTTCCTTTTGGTGATTATTAGAGAGTTGACACAGTCAAGAAACTCTATGAATGTAGGTCCATTATCATGTATGTACAGTTTAAATTTGGCATTAGTTATTTGAAAGTATATTGAATTGGTCAATATTTCAATATACTCAAACCACCTGCGGGCCGGATTGGACCCCCTCACGTGCCAGGTGAGGGGGTCTTATGTTTGACGTCCCTGGGCTAGACCCTGGAGGGTTGGGGCTAGGGGTTGTTTCTGGACAGGCCATGGGTATTATGGTAGCTCAGTCACTCACTCATTCATTAACCACTCTCACTCACTCACTCAGTCACTCACTCAGTCACTCACTCAGTCACTCAGTCACTCAGTCAGTCACTCACTCACTCACTCACTCACTCACTCACTCACTCACTCACTCACTCACTCACTCTTGTACTGTCTAAAAATGTTAATAGCTGTCAAACACTTGCTTCCTCTGTCCTTGGGAAAATCTCAATTGCATTTCCTTGATTCGTCTCCTCTACCCCATTGGTCTGATCCAATGGGTTTTGAGAAAGAGGCGAGAATATGAGGATTCAAGGAATTGGAATTGAGATGATCCCCTAGTTTCCTCCATTCCTCACCTTCCTCTCAAAGCACATTGGGGTAGAGGAGTGAAGGCTTTTCCCCTCGGGATCCAATGCACTTTCAAAGAGAGGCAAGGAGTGGAGGAAAAAAAGACAGGGGAAGCAAGTATTTGACAGCTAGTTGTTTATCTATTCCATTCTTCAGGAATGTTTAGCATGGCTATAAATGATATAAAAGTTGGCTAAAGCACAAGCAGACCTGAATACTAGGCATAACAAAGAAATATGCAGTGTCTAATTTTCATGTGACATTTTCAATGACATGTAAATGTTTAGTTGTTGCTAGGTGGAGTTATGGTGTCATTATGCCTATTTAGAGACTTTTATTCCTGTAACTACACATGTGAAGTCGCAAAAAATCATACTCTAATGTACAGTGCATTCGGAAAGTATTCAGACCCCTTAGACTTTTTTCACAATTTGTTACGTTGCAGCCTTATTCTAAAATGTATTAAATATTTTTTTCCCTCATAAATCTACAAACAATACCCCATAACAACAGAGTGAAAACATGTTTTTTGTAATTTTAGCTAGGTATTCAGACTCTTTGTTATGAGACTTGAAATTGAGCTCTGGTGCATCCTGTTTCCATTGATCATCCTTGAGATGTTTCTACAATTTGATTGGAGTCCACCTGTGGTAAATTCAATTCATTGCACATGATTTGGAAAGGCAGTATTCACCCCATCCCCCCCCTTGGCGTTTTTCCTATTTTGTTGCATTACAACCTGTAATTTAAATAGATTTTTATTTGGATTTCATTTAATGGATAAACACAAAATAGTCCAAATTGGTCAAGTGAAATTTAAAAAATAACTTTATTTAAAAAAATATATATATATTAAAAAAAATAAAAGTGGTGTGTGCATATGTGTTCACCCCTAAAACCCCTAAATAAGATCTGGTGCAACCAATTACCTTCAGAAGTCACATAATTAGTTAAATAAAGTCCACCTGTGTGCAATCTATGTGTCACATGATCTCAGTATACCTGTTCTGAAAGGCCCCAGAGTCTCCAACACCACTAAGTGAGCGCCACCACCAAGCAAGCGGCACCAGGAAGACCACTGAGCTCTCCAAACAGCTCAGGGACAAAGGTGTGGAGAAGTACTGATCAGGGTTGGGTTGTAAAAAATATCTGAACCTTTGAACATCCCACGGAGCACAATTAAATACATTATTAAAAATTGGAAAGAATATGGCACCAAAACAAACCTGCCAAGAGAGGGCCGCCCACCAAAACTCACAGACCAGACAAGGGGGGAATTAATCAGAAAGGCAACAAAGAGACTAAAGATAACCCTGAATGAGCTGCAAAGCTCCAAGGCGGGATTGGAGTATCTGTCCATAGGACCACTTTAAGCCGTACACTCCACAGAGTTGGGTACTTATTTTTTTATTTTACCTTTATTTAACAAGGCAAGCCAGAAAAGAACACATTCTTATTTTCAATGATGACCTAGGAACAGCAGGTTAACTGTCTTGTTCAGGGGCAGAAAGACAGATTTTACCTTGTCATCTCAGGGATTCAAACTTGCAACCTTTCGGTTACTAGTCCAACGCTCTAACCACTAAGCTACCTGCCGCCAATCCAATTGAGAATCTGTGGTTTGACTTAAAGATTGCTGTACACCAGGGGAACCCATCCAACTTGAAGGAGCTGGAGCAGTTGTGCCTTGAAGAATGGGCAAAAATCCCAGTATTTAGATGTGCCAAGCTTATAGAGACATAACCCAAGAGATTACAAAAGGTAGCTCTACAAAGCATTAACTTTGGGGGGGTGAATAGTTATGGGCACTCAAGTTCTGTTTTTTTGTCTTATTCATGTTTGTTTCACAACAAAAATATTTAGCATTTTCAAAGTGGTAGGCATGTGGAAATCAAATGACACAAACCCCCCAAAAATCTATTTTAATTACAGGTTGTAAGGCAACAAAATAGGAAAAATGCCAAGGTGGGTGAATACTTTCGCAAGCAACTGTATAATGTACCACAGTTGACAGTGCTTGTCAGAGCAAAATCCAAGCCATGAGGTTGAAGGAATTGTCCGTAGAGCTCAGAGACAGGATTGTGTCGAGGCACAGATCTGGGGAAGGGTACCAAAATATTTCTGCAGCATTGAAAGTCCAAGAAGACAGTGGGTTCCATCATTCTTAAACGGAAAAAGTTTGGCACCACCAAGACTCTTCCTAGAGCTGGCCACCTGGTCAAACTTAGCAATCGGTGGAGAATGGCCTTGGTTAGGGAGGTGACCAAGAACCCGATGGTCACTCTGACATCGCTCCAGAGTTCTTCTGTGGAGATGGTTATCCTTCTGGAAGGTTCTCCCATCACTGCAGCACTCCACCAATCAGGCTTTTATGGTAGAGAGGCCAGGCGGAAGTCACTCCTCAGTAAAAGGCACCTAAAGGACTCTCAGACCATGAGAAACAAGATTCTCTGGTCTGATGAAGCCAACATTGAACTCTTTGGCCTGAATGCCAAGCGTCACATCTGGAGGAAACCTGGCACCATCCCTACGGTGAAGCATGGTTGTGGCAGCATCATGCTGTGGGGATGTTTTTCAGCAGCAGGGACTGGGAGACCAGTCAGGTCCAAAGGAAAGATGAACGGAGCAAACTACAGAGAGATACTTGATGAAAACCTGCTCCAAAGCGCTCACAACCTCATACAGGGGCGATGGATCACCTTCTAACAGGACAATGACCCTAATCCCACAGCCAAGACAACGCAGGAGAGGCTTTGGGACAAGTCTCTGAATGTCATTGAGTTCCCCAGGCAGAGCCCAGAGCTGAACCCGATCCAACATCTCTGGAGAAACCTGAAAATTGCTGTGCAGTGACGCTCCCCATCGAACCTGACAGAGCTTCAGAGGATCTGCATAGAATAATAGGACAACCCCCCCAAATACAGGTGTGCTAAGCTTGTAGAGTCATACTCAAGAAGACTAAAGGCTGTAATTGCTGCCAAAGGTGTTTCAAAAAAGTACTGAGTGAAGGGGCTGAATACTTACCTGTATGTAAATATATTATTTTTATTTTTTCATACATTTGCACAAATGTCACTTTTTTTAAACTTTGTTTGTTATTATGGGGTATTGTGTGTAAAATAATGAGAAGAAAAAAAACGAATTAATCCATTTTAGAATGAGGCTGGTAACTAGGGATGCACGATATATCGGTAAGCATATCATAATCGGACGATATTAGCTAAAATTGCCAACATCAGCCCGATGTCTAGTTTAACGCCAATGTGCAAAACCGATGTCAAAGCTTACGTGCATACCGATACAGGTTAGATAGATGACGTAATGATGCCACTAAAAATATAGCGCTGCACGTGCAACAGAGTATTCCTAACCTAGCCCACAATGTCTGCTGTGTGGAACGAGCAGTCAACAAGTCGAGTAGTCATTTGAAAGTGTAATTAATAATGGATTTCATTGCCCTTGACAATCAACCGTTCTCTGTGGTGGATTATGTTGGCTTTCGCCAACTGGTAGAGCACCGGTACACTCTACCAAGTAGGCACTATTTTTCAGATGTTGCCCTACCGGAGTTACACAGTATTGAAACTCACATTCATGAGCTACTTGCTATGGGCGTCACTGCTATTAGCTTCACGACTGACATTTGGCACAGCGATGTCAGCCCCATGAGCATTGTGAGTCGACGAGGATTTCACAGTGTGTCGACGAGGATTTCGTACTGAGGAAAGCCGTATTGCATGCTCAAGAATGTGCTCGTTCTCATACCGCTGCTGCCATTTCAATGGCATTTGAGAACATGTTTGAAACTTGGAAACATGAACACCCCTGGCTCCATTCAAACAACTGACTGGAGAAATAAGCTCAACTGTGTCTGCAGCAGAAGTGATACCCTGTCATGTTATTGAAACGCCTGATCAACAAAAATGCCAACACAGACCGTCGGGTTAACTTGGAGAAGTACTTTACTAGAGGCTGTGAACAAGCAATTCGGTGGCATTCTCTCTGAGCCAATACTGTGTCGCCACCATGGTCGATGCTAGGTACAAGGACCGCTACTTCGATGCAGACAAGAAACAGGGTTTACGTGAAATGTTAGACACAGCTGGACAAGATGGAAACGGACACAGTGACAGTGCGCTCCGAGGAAGAGAGGCCACGGACAGACAGAGTTGAAACTTCACTGCTTGTCATGTATGATGAAATCCTGGTTGAGAATGAAACAACTGAACAAATTAACAATGAAACAGCACAGCAAGTAAGTGAAATAAATAGGTTTTGATTATGTTTTACTGGTAATGGGGACATAAGTAAATGCCAACAAAATAACTTTTTGGTCAGTGTGTGTGTGTGTGTTTCAACTATATAACTGTACTAGCATGCTTAAAAGGCCGCTAAAATTAAAAATAATGGTTATCGGTATCAGTATCATTTTTTTTGGCAAGGAAAATATTGGATATAAGTATCAGTCAAAAATGTAAAAAATGTAACTGTAACGTAACAAAATGTGGAAAAAGTCAAGGGGTCTGAATACTTTCCGAATGTACTGTACAGTATATCAAACCATTTAGAAAATTTGATCCTGATTTCACAAGTTTGCCCCTTTATTTAGAGAAAGACCCATTGATGCCTCTACTAATGATCGTACTATTGTGCTCAAAACATGCAATTGTAAAGTCTAAGAGGACTGGATATCTTCTGACCTGGGTATCAAAGTGTTCAGAAAGAGAGTAATTGTTGAGTACAGTAAGAGTTCTGATTGGCTCAACAGAGTGATTGGTGGGTGAAGTGAAACGTCAGCGTCCTGATTGGCTAAACTGAGTGATTGGCAGGTTGACTGACCTGTGGCCGTGGGTGTCCTGTGACAAGACAGGTGAGTTCAAGGGTCTCTCCCTCCCGGATTGTGTACACCCTCTCCGCGTGGCGCTCCTCCTCAACGTTACAGGCGTGGCCCGAGTGGACAATGCGGACCGTAGGGGGCGCTGTAGAGGACAAACAGAACAGTTAGTACATCTCAATCATTACAAAAAGAAAGTCAAAGCTGCAACGTCCAAATTAATTCACACAATTCACATTGGAAATCCTATAACGTATAACTGGGGAATTAACATTTTGTGAATATTTTGAGTAAAAAACTGCGTGAAGAATTGAGAGAAGAGATATTTTATTTATTTCTATGTACTTCTCCTCAGCTTTTTGGATAACATTGTACAGTGTATCTGTATCCCTTCTCTCTCTTTAATTTGACAAACCTGGGTAAATCTGAATCGATCCAGACGCCATCTGCATGAGCTCACAGAGACAGGGTATCAGTTTTAACAGAGTCAGGAGAGTAGTGCTGAGACACACACACACACTAGAGTTGTGCAACTGACTAGGTATCCCCTTTTCCTAACACACACAAAATTCACAAAATTCAGACATGAATAAGAGATAAAAGTAACAAGTAATTAAAGAGCAGCAGTAAAAAAACAACAATATATACAGGGCGGTGCCGGTACAGAGTCAATGTGAGGTGGCACCGGTTAGTTGAGGTAGTATGTACATGTAGGTAGAGTTAATTAAAAGTGACTATGCATAGATGACAACAGAGAGTGGCAGTGGTGTGGGATGCAAATAGTCTTGGTAGCCATTTGACTAGATGTTCAGGAGTCTTATGGCTTGGGAGTAGAAGCTGTTTAGAAGCCTCTTGGATCTAGACTTGGCGCTACGGTACTGCTTGCCATGCAGTAGCAGAGAGAACAGTCTATGATTAGGGTGGCTGGAGTCTTTGAACATTTTTAGGGCCTTCCTCTCCCACAGCCTGGTATAGAGGTCCTGGATAGCGGGAAGCTTGGCCCCAGTGATGTACTGGGCCGTTCGCACTACCCTCTCTAGTGCCTTGCGGTCAGAGGCTAAGCAGTTGCCATACCAGGGTTAGAGTCCCGCTCCTTGAAAGTGGCAGCTCTAGCCTTTAGCTCAGTGCGGATGCTGCCTGTAATCCATGGCTTCCGGTTGGGGTATGTACATACGGTCAGATGTGCTGTACTCCTCAATGCCATTGGAGGAATCCCAGAACATATTCCAGTCTGTGCTAGCAAAACAGTCCTGTAGTTTAGCATCTGTTTCATCTGACCACTTTTTTATTGATCTAGTCACTGGTACTTCCTGCTTTCATTTTTGCTTGTAATCAGGAATCAGGAGGATGGAATTATGGTCAGATTTGCCAAATTACTGTATAAGTCTATGGAAGGGGGTGAGAACCATGAGCCCTCCTTGGTTTTCTATTGAAGTCAATGTACCCAGAGGAGGACAGAAGCTAGCTGTTCTCTGGCTACACCATGGTGCTACCCAACAGAGTGCTACTGGGGCTGTGGCAGATCTTCATTGCACAACAGTGTGTTGATGACGTTATCATATCTAGTATAGTTTCATCTAAAAAATATTAAAACATTTGTTTCACTATTTTTCTTTTTCTGAAATTCACTGAGGAGGATAGTCCTCCCCTCCTCATCTGAGGAGCCTCCACTGCTTTACAGCTAATTGTCCCCCTCTGCAGTAGATCTAACTCATCCAGTTGTAACTCTACTACTCTACAGAGCTTGCTCGTAGCTGTCCATCCTCATGTGATTACAGCACAGGTGTGTGTTGTTTTTCTCTCTCTTCCTTACGCTCAGCCGGGCATGTTGATGGTGATGAAGAATGATGCTGCCCATGGTTCACCCCCGTGTAGAGAAAAATATACACACATACACACACACACACACACACACACACACACACACACACACACACACACACACACACACACACACACACACATATATATATATATGTATATATATGTATGAGAGAGAGACCAAAGCAGGGTGGAGGAGGGCCAGATCAGGTCAAAAGCCCATGTCTGGGCTTTAGTATGGGAGCCTGGGGATGCACGCTTGGCCCACTGGGCCGTGAAGGATGGGGTCGGATGAATTTGACCGCTAGAGGCTGATCATAGGTCAGTATGTGTTTCTCCCTCGAATGGTTAAGTTTAGGATGTGGAAGGTTAGCTGGGCCCAGATCTGGGTAAAAGAAGCTTCAGTGCCAGGCCATGAGTAGTGACACTAGGGTAAAACCTCAAATTGGTTATAATCAGACAGGAAAATACAGTTCCTTTGACAGCATCAGTGTGGTTTCCTGCTCTAGAATACTCAGTAGACTCAGACAACCTAAAGCAGAGATTCACAATGGGCCCTAGATCGCTTCGGTCTCACAACACACTAATGAGACTAAGCGAGTCTGCTAAACGCTAATCCGCTAGACGCTAGCCTGCTAGACGTTAACCACACACCCTCCTCTTACTGCACCACTGTGACTGTTCCCTCACTGTCTTCTTCTACTCAGCTAGTTAGCGTAATGCCCTTAAACAGAATTTAGTTCACTAACTGCTACATAGATGTATTAAATAACACTGAGATTGATGCTAACAGGAAATGCTAACAAGTCATCCACATGGACAGAGCCTGCAGTGGGTCTCTCCATTAGGAGATGAATCTGCCAGCAGTGTATTCCAGAGGATTGAAAGCCCTGGCTGAGTAGAGAAACGCTTCACACATGGCTGCCACTTAAAACAAAAGGCTTAGGAGAAGACCCTGGGGCGCCAGGCAACATGGTGCTAATGCAATTTACTCCAATAAGCCAGTTATTCTACAACATGCTATCAGTCCTGGGATGAGTACAGAGTTGGGAGAGGAAAACTGGAAAAACACACGTAATGATTTATCCTCACAGGTAGAATAACTAGATACAGTATGTAAGTAGACTAACTAGATAGTCTACCCACATACTGTATCTATCTAGTTAGTCTACCCACATACTGTATCTAGTTAGTCCAGTCACATACGGTATCTAGTTATTCTAGATAGTCTAGTTAGTCTACCCACATACTGTATGCAGTTATTCTATCTACATACTGCATATATCTAGTTAGTCTACCAACATACTGTATCTAGTTATTCTAACGAGATATATGCAGTATGTAGATAGAATAACTGGATACAGTATGTGGGTAGACTAACTAGATACAGTATGTGAGTAGACTAACTAGATACAGTATGTCAGTAGACTAACTAGATGCAGTATGTGAGTAGAATAACTAACTAGATGCAGTATGCGAGTGGACTAACTAACTAGATACGGTATGTGGGTGGACTAACTAGATAGATACAGTATGTAGGTAGACTAACTAGATATATACAGTATGTAGATAGAATAACTAGATACAGTATGTGGGTAGACTAACTAGATACAATATGTGGGTAGACTAACTAGATACAGTATGTGGGCGGACTAACTAGATACAATATGTGGGTAGACTAACTAGATACAGTATGTGAGTAGACTAACTAGATACAGTATGTGGGTAGACTAACTAGATACAGTATGTGGGTAGACCAACTATACACAATATGTGTTTAGAATAATTAACTATATACAGTATGTGGGTAGACTAACTAGATACAGTATGTGGGTAGACTAAAGTAATGGGTAGACTGAAGTAATAGCACAGAAGGAGATGGCAGCCTTTTTAAGTTCCAGTAACCAATTGTTCTATTGTGTATGTTTTTTTTGTGGTTGTTATTTGTAACTTATTTTGTGCGTAATGTTTCTGCCACAGTGTCTTATGACCGAAAACAGCTTCTTAATATCAGGGCAGCGATTACTCACTGGAGGAATTCTTCTTCTTCAACGACTCGGACGGGAAGGATTTACTCCAGACACCCTACAAGGCTCTCATTCCCATCGTTTGCAGGAGGAAAAGACGGAGATATCGTGGACGACGATCCGGGTGCCTTGTAAGTATCCGTCACCGAGTGGGTAATATACCTTTACCATGGGTCCTATTAGCCAACGTACAATCAATCAATAATAAAATAGACGAACTACGAGCACGTATATCCAACCAACGGGATATTAAAAACTGTAATATCTTATGTTTCACTGAGTCGTGGCTGAACAACGACATGATTAACATACAGCTGGCGGGTTTTAAGCTTTTTCGACAGTATAGAACAGCTGCCTCTGGTAAGACAAAGGGAGGCGGCCTATTTATATGTGTAAACAACAGCTGGAGCCCGAAATCTAAGGAAGTCTTGAGGTTTTGCTCACCTGTGGTAGAGTATCTCATGACAAGCTGTAGACCACACTATCTACCAAGAGAGTTTATATCAATATTTTTAGTAGCTGTCTATATACCACCGCAGACTGAAGCTGGCACTAAGACCGCACTCAATGAGCTGTATACGGCCATAAGAAAACAAGAAAACGCTCATTCAGAGGCGCCGCTCCTAGTGGCCGGGGACTATAATGCAGGAAAAATCAAATGAGTTTTACCTCATTTCTATCAGCACGTTAAATGTGCAACCAAAGGGGAAAAAACTCTAGACCACCTTTACTCAACACACAGAGACATGTACAAACAGGACTGTTTTGCTAGCACAGAATGGAATATGTTCCGGGATTCTTCCAATGGCATTGAGGAGTACACTGTCAATGGCTTCATCAATAAGTGCATCGATGACATCGTCCCACAGTGACCGTACGTACATACCCCAACCAGAAGTAATGGATTACAGGCAAGATCTGCACTGAGCTAAAAGGTAGAGCTGCCGCTTTCAAGGAGCGGGACTCTAATCCGGAAGCAAGAAATCCTGCTATGCCCTCCGACGAACCATAAAACAGGCAAAGCATCAATACAGGGCTAAGACTGAATTGTACTGCACCGGCGCCGACGCTCGCCGGATGTGGCAGGGCTTGCAAACTATTACAGACTACAAAGGGAAGCACAGCCACGAGCTGCCCAGTGACACGAGCCTACCAGACAAGTTAAATTACTTCTACACTCGCTTCGAGGCAAGTAACACTGAAACATGCATGAGAGTACCAGCTGTTCCGGAAGACTGTGTGATCACACTCTCTGTAGCTGATGTGAGTAAGACCTTTAAACAAGTCAACATTCACAAGGCCGCAGAGGCAGAGGGATTACCAGGATGTGTACTCCGAGCTTGCACTGACCAACCGGCAAGTGTCTTCACTGACATTTTCAACCTGTTCCTGATTGAGTCTGTAATACCAACATGTTTGAAGCAGACCACCATAGTCCCTGTGCCCAAGAACACTAAGGTAACCTGCCTAAATGACTACCGACCCATAGCACTCACGTCTATAGCCATGAAGTGCTTTGAAAGGGTTGTCATGGCTCACATCGACACCATTATCCTAGAAACCCTAGACCCACTCCAATTTGCATACCGCCCCAACAGATCCACATATGATGCAATCTTTATTGCACTCAACACTGCCCTTTCCCACCTAGACAAAATGAACACTATTTTGCTATTCATTGACTACAGCTCAGCGTTCAAGACCAAAGTGCCCACAAAGCTCATCACTAAGCTAAGGTCCCTGGGGCTAAACACCTCCCTCTGCAACTGGATCCTGGACTTCATGATGGGCAGTCCCCAGGTGGTAAGGGTGTGTTAGTGATGGCTGTATAACCGTCTGATGGCCTTGAGATAGAAGCTGTTTTTCAGTCTCTCGGTCCCGGCTTTGATGCACCTGTACTGACCTTGCCTTCTGGATGGTAGCAGGGTGAACAGGCAGTGCCTCAGGTGGTTGTTGTCCTTGATTATCTTTTTGGCCTTCCTGAGACATTGGGTGCTGTAGCTGTCCTGGAGGGCAGGTATTTTGCTCCCGGTGATGCATTGTGCAGACCACACCACCCTCTGGAGAGCCCTTTACAGTTGGCTCTCCTGGCATCTGCCAAACCCAGATTCGTCCGTCGGACTGCTAGATGGTGAAGCGTGATTCATCACTCCAGAGAACGCCTTTTCAATGCTCCAGAGTCCAATGGCGGAGAGCATTACACCACTCCAGCCGACGCTTGGCATTGCACATGGTGATCTTAGGCTTGTGTGCGGCTAATCTGCGATGGAAACCATATTTCATGAAGCTTGCGACAACCAGTTATTGTGCTGACGTTGCTCCCAGAGGAAGTTTGGAACTTGGTAGTGAGTGTTGTAACCGAGGACAGACTATTTTTACCCGCTATGCCAGGCCTGGGCAATTCCAGTCCTCGGGGGCCTGATTATTGTCACACTTTTCCCCCATCCTTAGCAAACTGATGTAAACTAATTGCATTTTTAACTGAAGATCATGATTAGTTGATTATTGTAGTCGGGTGTGTTAGCTGGGGTTGGGGCAAAAGTGTGACACCAATCAGGCCCCCGAGGACTGGAGTTGCCCAGCCTTGCGCTACGCACTTCAGCACTCGGCGGTTCCGTTCTGTGAGCTTGTGTGGCCTACCACTTCATGGCTGAGCCGTTGTTGCGCCTAGATGTTTCCACGTCTCAATAACAACACTTGCAGTTGACCGGGGCAGCTTTGCTCAGAAATTTGACAAACTGACTTGTTGGAAAGGTGTCATCCTATGACGGTGCCACGCTGAAAGTCACTGAGTTCTTCAGTAAGGCCATTCTAATGCCAATGTATGTATATGGAGGTTGCATGGATGTGTGATTGATTTTATACAACTGTCAGCAAGGGGTGTGGATGAAATAGCCGAATCTACTAATTTGAAGGGGTGTCCACATACTTTTGTAAATATAGTGTATGTAGGGAAGACTAACAAACTAACTATGTACAGTAACCTATGTAGGGTACAGTAACTAACTATGTACAGTAACCTATGTAGGGTAGACTAACTATGTACAGTAACCTACGTATTGTAGACTAACTTTGTACAGTAACCTATGTACTGTAGGGTATATGGAGTAGCAGTCACAATGAGGCTAACTGCTCTAGTATTTAGGGTAAGCTGTGTTTCTCTCAGGATGTTGTATCAGAATTCCCTCACACGCACAAGTGCACACACACACGCACGCGTACACACACACTCTCCCCTGTGGTGTGGTGCTATAAATGGAAGAGGGCTGGGAGCAGGGGGAACAGAAGGAGTAGCAGGAACAGGGGGAACAGAAGAAGTAGGAGGGACAGGAGGAGTAGGAGCAGGAGGGACGGGTGGAGTAGGAGGAACAGGAGGAACAGGAGTAGAAGGAGGAAAAGGGGGAAAATTATGAGCAGGAGGAGTAGGAGGATCAGGAGGAACAGGAGCAACAGGAGGAGCAGGAGTAGAAGGAGGAACAGAAGGAGCAAGAGTAGTAGGAACAGGCAGAGCAAGTGTAATAGGAACAGGAGGAGCAGGACTATTAGGAGGAACAGCAGGAAAAGGAGGAAAAGGATGAGCAGAAGGAACAGGTGGAGAAGGAGGAGTAGGGGTAGGAGGAACAGGAGGAGTAGGAGGGACAGGTGGAGTAGGACTAGAAGGAGGAACAGGAGGAGCAAGAATGGTAGGAACTGGTGGAGCGAGAGTAGTAGGAGGAACAGAAGGAAAATTAGGATAAGGATGAGCAGGATGAGTAGGAGCAACAGGAGGATTGGAGGAACAGGATGAGCAGGAGGAACAGGAGGAGCCGGAGGAGTAGGAGGAGCAGGGGTCCCATCGGACAGATAGCCTGGCCCTCCCTGTACCTATCCCACTGAGGGGAGACAGAGACAGCTTTATCCATACACAATGGAGTGATTAAATTAGATTTTGCTAAAGCAGGCCTGTCACCATGGCCCTGGCCTAGCAGAGACAGAGAGGCACAGAGAGAGACAGAGGGGGTTCTTGGCAGGGACAAAGACTTTACATTTGACAAACCAATGAATGTGAAAAAAGTCCAAACAGCTGGGGCTTGTTGATGCTGAGCTTAGTGTCTTCAGACCAGCCCCTCAAGGCTATTAACCATGTTGTGCTAGCTTCCTGGCCCTGCTGGGCTTCTTATCGTGTGTGTGTGTCTCAGAGCGAGAGAGCGATCCTGTGCACACAGGAACAATATCAGTATACCATGCCTAGTTTCTCTTTGTATCTGTTATCCCACCCAGAGCCATTGTCAGGAGGCAGCCAGGCCTAAGAACCAGGACCTCCTCTGTGGAAGCAGCCAGGCCCAGGACACAGGACCACTGTGGAAGCAGCCAGGCCCAGGAAACATGACCACCACTGTGGAAGCAGCCAGGCCCAGGAAACAGGACCACCACTGTGGAAGCAACCAGGCCCAGGAAACAGGACCACCACTGTGGAAGCAGCCAGGCCCAGGAAACAGGACCACCACTGTGGAAGCTGCCAGGCCCAGGAAACAGGACCACCACTGTGGAAGTTGTCTGCTGATGTCACAACTAGAGATTGTTATTTCGGGGGAAAGATGATAACAGTGTTCAGTGACATCATAGAAGAGCACAGCAATAACACAATGATTCAGGTGTCAAGGTTTCAAGCTTGTATGTATTCTAAAACAACACCTGATGGAGTCTCATTATAGATGAACAACATAAATAAACAATAAGGGGAAAAACACATTTGATCCACTGTTTGAATGAAACACTGTTACATTAAAAGTCTGGGAGCGTCTAACAGTGCAAGGGTAATCTCTTTTGTATTTGCTATTTTGTACACCTTGCATTATTGGAATTTGCTTGCGTGTGTGCATACACGGTAACAGCAGAAATACACTGACTCATGTGAATGACACAGCACTGGGTTAGCTGTTCAGCACATTCATACACTACTACATCACTGTCATCAAGTAAACCTGGCCTGACTTAAGCTGATCACCGTGCATCAGCAGAAGTCACCAGCAGGCATCTTCCACACCTGTTAATGCGCTCAAAAGCACTCCTGTTATTGTAAATAACCTGTCTGTATGGACTGCATCCTTACATCAGTATTGATTTATCTATGTACTGTATCTACAGATGTAGGATCTTAATTTGCAAACTTGTAGTGTATTCAATGTTTAAAAAGGCTTCTAAAATGTCCACGGTTAAATTTCAGACCTGATTTGTCTGAAGCACTTAAATGTAAATGCTTTATTCAATGTCATCTGACATGAGAACGGTAACCGTTAACCATGAATACAGGGTGTCTCCTGAATGCTGTGGAGTTTGGCTTTCCAGCCGTACCATACATTCCTTGGTGCGACTTAGTAACATATATGGGCATACGGCCATAAATGGGCAGGTAACACCCACAAGCCTATTTCAAGACATGTTAGTGTGGAGAAGCTAAAATGATATAAACGTTGTTTTCATTAAAAAAACAAATCAAGGTTAGCTTCAATTTGGATAGTGCTACATGGGGTGTCAAATGAATCATTAGGTTCATATGAACAAAAGCAGCCTATTGTCAATTTTCTCCGATAATGTATGGCTGAATTAGAACATCAAATTTCCACCAATTGACTATAGCTTTGCGCACAAAAAGTGTGGTGTTTTTATCTTTCGACCTGTGGTACAGTATAGCGTTACATTGGGGAGTGGGTAAAATGAAAGATGGACAGTCATGTAGCCAATAAGATAAGCTTTACAGGCATATCAGATGACCTTGGTGGGACTTGTAGAACTTAAGTAGCTCTTTTTGGTTATGCTACCGACATTGTGAAAGGATGCACTCAGAACACACAGAGCATAGTATTTTGAATGGATTCTTTCATTGCTTTGGCATAAACATGGCTTATCAAGGATGTAAAAAGAAAGTGAAAAACTACCCAATAGGGGGGTAAGAAATGACAAAAGCCAGGAATCACAACAAATTCTTATTGAGTCAGACACAGATGCTGGAAGCGACCTGGACCAAGATGACTCGTGCAGAAAATTGTGTTTTCTAGAAGGATTGGATTCCGTTGTATTATTTTGTATAGCTTTCTATAGTTCACTATATGTATTTAGTATTTTTTTTATAAAGTTGTGGTCTACTTCTTTTTGTTTAGTATTGTTTAGTATACTACAGTGTAGTGTGGTCCTGTCCTGTGTAGCCTATATCCTGTATTTCATTCCAAAGTGGTTACATATTGTACCTACAGTGACTTCGGAAAGTATTCAGGTCCCTTGACTTTTTCCACATTTTTCTATGTTATAGCCTTGTTATTAAATGGATTAATGTACAAAAAATCTTCAGCAATCTACACACAATATCCCATAATGAAACATTTATTTTATAAAAATAAAACATTCAAATAAAAAGTTTCCAGACATTTTGCTATGAGACTCGAAATTTTACTCAGGTTGATCATGTTTCCATTGATCATCCTTGAGATGTTTCTAAAACTTGATTGGAGTCCACCTGTGATAAATTCAATTGATTGGACATAATTTGGAAAGGCACACACCTGTCTATATAAGGTCCCAGAGTTGACACAGCATGTCAAAGCAAAAACCAAGCCATGAGATCGAATGAATTGTCCATAGACCTCTGAGAAAGGATTGTGTCGAGGCTCAGATCTGGGGAAGGGTACCCAAATATTTCAGCATCATTGAAGGTCCCCAAGAACACAGTGACCTCCATCATTCTTCAATGGAATAAAAGTGGAACCACCAAGACTCTTCCTAGAGCTGGCCACCCGGCCAACTGAGCAACGGGAGACAAGGGTCTTGGTCAGGGAGGTGACCAAGAACCCGATGGTCACTCTGACAGAGCTCTAGAGTTCCTCTGTGGAGATGAGACAAAACCTTCCAGAAGAACAACCATCTCTGCAGCACTCCACCAATCAGTCCGTTACAGTAGAGTGGCCAAACGGAAGCCGCTTCTCAATAAAAGGTACATGACAGCCCGCTTGGAGTGTACCAAAAGGCACCTAAAGACTCTCAGACCATGAGAAACCATATTCCCGATTGATGAAACCGAGATTGAACTCCTTGGCCTGAATGAAAAGTGTCTGGAGGAAACCGGGCATCATCCCTACGGTGAAGCGTGGTGGCAGCATCATGCTTTGTTGTTGTTTTTTTCAGCAGCGGGGACTGGGAGACAAGTCAGGACCAAGGCAAAGATTAACGGAGCAAAGTACAGAGAGATCCTTGATGAAAACCTGCTCCAGAGTGCTCAGGACCTCAAATTGGGGTGAACTTTCACCTTCCAACAGGACAACGAGCCAAGACAATGCAGGAGTGGCTTCGGGACAAGTCTCTGAATGTCCTTGAGTGGCCCAGCAAGAGCCCGGAAAAACATCTCTGGAGAGACCTGAAAATAGTTGTGGAGCAACGCTTCCCATCCAACCTGATAGAGCTTGAGAGGATCTGAAGAGAAGAATGGGATAATCTCTCCAAATACAGATGTGCCAAGCTTGTAGCATCATACCCAAGAAGACTCGATGCTGTAATCACTGCCAGAGATGCTTCAACAAAGGGCTGGGTAAAGGGTATAAATACTTATGTAAATGTGATATTTCAGTTTTTTTTCCAAAATTTGCTAAAATTTCTACAAACCTCTTTTTGCTTTACCATTATGGGGTATTGTGTGTAGACTCACAAGAAAGAAAACAATTAAATCAATTATAGAATAAGAATAATAAGTCTTAATACTTTCGGAAGACATTGTATTTCACATTAGTTTGCTGATAAAAGTTGGATATAGTCTGTGTAACTTTGGAGAGGCCACTAAATTATCATGGCCATTGTTACTTTGTCTCTAAAGGTAGGCTACCTGTGTCCCACTGTCTACATTGTATAGGCTAGTATATTGGTTTTTACATTGCAGCAATTTGGCCCATCCACATTTCTGCAGGCCAAACCACCAACAGATTTCTGCCTACAACCTGACTGGGAGGCCATCAAACTCTTGTGGCCATTGCACCTATGTCTCTTATGTGTCCGTCCCACTGTTTGCATTGTGGCTGTGTTTCACACCTCTATGTGAGGCACACTCCAGGCAGTGCACAAATAAACGTATTCATTATAATGACCTCACCTCTCTCACCTGGCCAGTTGTGAAGGGCCAGGTTACAATCCACCTGGCTTGCTATGAAGGAGTCATACATTAACATAGATTGTCTCTGAGAGAGTGCTGTGAGATGGTGTGCTAATAGTCACAAGCAGGGAATTAGTAACAACGTTTAGGCTGAGTGTTATCTTTTAGTATGTGCATGTTGCCGGAAGCTAGGTGTATGTCGCATGTCACTACTTCACTTGAACTTATTTTTTTAATTATCAAAATGCATTTTTTGGCATTTTGGGAAGTTTCATAAATGAACTTGCCTTAATAACAAACCTGTAATTCCAGCTGTAAATACCAATAAAATGGTTAAATGAAGAACCTAGTTGGTTTAGCCATGGAAAAAGACAGGAACCTACCCGGTAGCCATGACAGGCTGAGGTAGTGGATGGGCTGGACATGCCGGGAAACGTGTTTGGATCCTTCTGCCATGTAGCATGCTTCTGTCTGTAACATGAGCTGCTCAGTATGTTTTGATAATCCTTTCTACCGCTGCTTTTTTGTAAATTATAACGTTAGCCATCGAGAACTACAAACGTTTTGCTAATTTTCTCAACAACATTAATGCCCTGAATTTAGCAGACGCTATTGAAAGATCAGTTGGAAAAAGTTGTGATGGGCTTCTTTCTGCACACGCCACGGTCAGTATGAACTGGAGAGACTTGACACAACGCTGACCAAACAAAATGTAGGTACAAACAAAACGGAATTAAATGGTTCCAGTCTACTGTGAAAGTTCATCCATGTATACGAATTTTCAGATATTATAAGTTTCAAATTTTGTTAGAGAATAGTTCATTGCAAGTTACTGCGTATTGTTAGCTATACTACACCTACGAAAATCTATTTGTGTTGGTACCATTTGTGTTGGTATCAATATGAGTTTAGACTATGCCTGTTCATTGTTTAGCTAGCTAGTTAAAAACACCTTGAGGATTGATCCTAAACAACGTTTGCCGTGTTTCTGTCGATATTATGGAGCTAATTTGGAAAAAAGTTCTGCGTTGTAGTGGTAGCATTTTCCGGTCGATTTCTCAGCCAAACATGATGAACAAATGGGAGCTATTATGCCTACAAAAATAATATTTTTGGAAAAAAGGAACATTTGCTATCTAACTGGGAGTCTCCTGAGTGAAAACATCCGAAGTTCTTTAAAGGTAAATTAATTAATTTGGTTGCTTTTCTTATTTTCGTGAAAATGTTGCCTGCTGCCAGCAGAGCCTAGCATAGCATTATGCCATGATAAACTTACACAAATGCTTGTCTAGCGTTGGCTGTAAAGAATAATTTGAAAATCTGAGATGACAGTGTGATTAACAAAAGGCTAAGCTTGTGTTTGAATTATATTATATATTTCATTTGCGATTTTCATGAATAGGAAAAGTTTCTAGGGGTATTTATGTCCGCTGAGTTATGCTAATTCGTTTGAGGCTATGATTACGCTCCCGGATCCGGGATTGCTAGTCGCAAGAATTAAGGGATGGGTAGCGTCAAGAAGTTAAGAGCTGGTTGGGGCTAAAGTTTAAGAGGGTGTGAACGATGCTGAATGGGTGTAGACAAAGAAGTGCTCTCCAGTATGTGCACCAAATATTCAAGGGACATTTACTCAAAAGCGGGGTTACAAGTTTATCAATGTTCAAAGTAGAATTACTTTCCCATTGTTTCTCACCTGCAATGTATGATATACCAGTTTTTAGCTCTGAGTCTCTACTTTTATCCAATGTAAAAAACAATCCCCCAACCATCCCCCAGTAAGCGCCCCCTCCGGTCAAGATCGTCACCCTCCCCGGCCAGATCCACAACCCACACTGCTGTCTCTAATGCTGTCTCTACTGATGGTTCAAGCTCTATCCCTCCACAAAGGCCTCACTCCTCTTCCACTACCCCCACTGCAGGCCCTGGCTCCACTCACCTCAAAGCCAGTTCATCTAGAGTTGCGAGGGCAGGGGGGACAACTAGGCCTCAACAGAGAAGAGAGAGAAACAGAGGTAGGGGCACTGGAAGTAGTCTGCATCCATCAGAAAGTAGACTTGTTTGATCACGATGCCACAGACATGCGTGCACGCACAGACACACAAATGCCCACGCGTATTGCAATCTTTCAAGCATGAATACACACTTCAGAAACGTTCAATTTCTGTTTGCACTGAGCGAATGTCACTATTACAGCTGGCTTATTGTGCAGAACTAAAATGCAACATTTCAACACCATGACCACAGTCAAGAGCACCAAACAATGGTTTCCTTGCTGGTCATAACAAATTGACATTTTCAGAGACAATCAACCTTTCTCCTTGAAGGTTTTTCTTTGTTCCTTTATGACACTTTAGTTCTTTATTTGATTTATTATGTGATAAATGGGTGCTCAGTCAATCTGTTTCACATGAATATTCACATAAAAAGATCTAGGTTATCTGTTATGGCACCATTAAAACGGTACTATAGAGGCGTTGTTAACATTGTATACTGCATCGGTGTCACATTGGATTACACTATTCCTTAGATCAATACAAGCTTACGTCCCCATTATGAGAGGAATAAAAGTGTAGATCTTTATGAGTCCAGGGTGGTAAGTATATATTGCTGTTAAGGCTAGGCCATTTGATTTAACAGTGCCTACAATCTCAGGGTAGTGATTATTAGGAATGCTTGTTTTACTGGGGTACTATATATGGCTGTTCAGAGCCTGCTGACACATCTATAAACTAGACATCACACACATATAAAGACACACACACACACACACACACACACACACACACACACACACACACCTCTTTCGCCATCTGGCTTGGATCCTTAGTCGACACGGCGCCCCGCCGCACCACCACGTCAGGTCTGCCGACGAATACTCCATTCACTGTGCCTTCAACTGGCCTCTGTCGGGCGTCGGAGCAGACGCTTCTACTAGCCCCGGGCCACTAACTTTAAACGCTGCGTCGCCCGCATGATAGCGTCGTAGCGACGCTCCTCTGATACCTCCTTTGTCCCACCTCCCACACATAAGGTGACCTCACCCATTATATCCAGCTAATCCACAGATACAACCTCTCTTATCATCACTCAGTACCTGGGCTTACCTCCGCTGTACCCGCACCCCACCATACTCCTGTCTGCACGTTATGCCCTGAATCTACTCTACCACGCCCAGAAATCTGCTCCTTTTATTCTTTGTCCACAACGCTCTAGGCGACCAGTTTTGATAGCCTTTAGCCGTACCCTCATCCTACTCCTCCTCTGTTCCGCGGGTGATGTGGAGGTAAACCCAGGCCCTGCGTGTCCCCAGGCACCCTCATTTGTTGACTTCTGTGATCGAAAAAGCCTTGGTTTCATGCCTTCTCCCTAACTTTGTTTTAGTCACTGCTTTAGCACATTCCGCCAACCCTGATGTCCTTGACGTGTCTGAATCATGGCTTAGGAAGGCCACAAACAATTCTGAGATTTCCATACCCAGCTACAACATTGTCCGTCAAAATAGAACTGCCAAACGGGGAGGAGTTGCAATCTACTGCAGAGATAGCCTGCAAAGTTATGTCATACTTTCCAGGTCTATACCCAAACAGTTTGAACTTCTAATTTGAAAAATGAACCTTTCCAGAAATAAGTCTCTCACTGTTATCGACCCCCCTCCGCTCCCAGCTATGCCCTAGACACTATTTGTGAATTGATCTCCCCCATCTAGCTTCAGAGTTCGTTCTGTTAGGTGACCTAAACTGGGATATGCTTAACACCCCGGCAGTCCTACAATCTGCGCTAGATGCCCTCAATCTCACACAAATCATCAAGGAACCCACCAGGTACTACCCTAAATCCGTTAACATGGGCACCCTCAGAGACATTATCCTGACCAACTTGCCCTCCAAAGACACCTCCGCTGTTTTCAATCAGAATCTCAGCGATTACTGCCTCATTGTCTGTATCTGCTATGGGTCAAATGACCACCCCTCATCACTGTCAAATGCTCCCTAAAACACTTCTGCAAGCAGGCCTTTCTAATCGACCTGGCCCGGGTATCCTGGAAGGATATTGACCTCATCCCGTCAGTCGAGGATGTCTGGTCATTCTTTAAAAGTAATTTCCTCACCATCTTAGATAAGCATGCAGGAACCAATACACACAGTCAGTTAGGAAAGCAAAGGCTAGCTTTTTGAAGCAGAAATTTGCATCCTGTAGCTCAAACTCCAAAAAGATTTGGTACACTGTAAAGTCCATGGAGAACAACAGCACCTCCTCCCAGCTGCCCACTGCACTGAGGCTAGGTAACACGGTCACCACCGATAAATCCATTATAATCGAACATTTCAATAAGCATTTCTCAACGGCTGGCCATGCCTTCCTCCTGGCTACTCCAACCCCGGCCACCAGCTCCGCCTCCCCCGCAGCTACTCGCCCAAGCCTCCTCAGCTTCTCCTTCACCCAAATCCAGACAGTAGATGTTCTGAAAGAGCTGCAAAACCTGGACCTGTACAAATCAGCTGGGCAGGACACTCTGGACCATCTCTTTCTAAAACTATCCGCCGCCATTGTTTTAACCCCTATTACCAGCCTGTTCCACCTCTCTTTCGTATCGTCTGAGATCCCTAAAGACTGCCGAGGTCATCCCCCTCTTCAAAGGGGGTGACACCCTAGACCCAAACTGTTACAGACCTATATCTATCCTGCCCTGCCTATCTAAGGTCTTCGAAAGCCAAGTTAAAAACATATCACTGACTATTTTGAATCCCACCGTACCTTCTCCGCTGTGCAATCCGGCTGCCGAGCCGACGGGTGTACCTCAGCCACGCTCAAGGTAGTAAACGATATCATAACCGCCATCGATAATAGACAGTACTGTGCAGGCGTCTTCATCGACCTGGCCAAGGCTTTCGACTCTGTCAATCACCGTAGTCTTATAGGCAGACTCAATAGCCTTGGTTTTTCGAATGACTTCCTTCGCCTGGTTCACCAACTACTTTGCAGACAGAGTTCAGTGTGTCAAATCGGAGGGCATGTTGTCCAGACCTCTGGCAGTCTCTATGGGGGTACCACAGGGTTCAATTCTCGGGCCGACTCTTTTCTCTGTATATATCAATGATGTCACTCTTGCTGCGGGCGATTCCCTGATCCACCTCTACGCAGACGACACCATTCTGTATACTTCTGGCCCTTCCTTGGACACTGTGCTAACTAACCTCCAAACGAGCTTAAATGCCATACAACACTCCTTCCGTGGCATGCTTTTCAACCGTTCGCTGCCCTCACCCACCAGCCCGACTAGCATCACCATCCTGGACGGTTCCGACCTATGTGGACAACTATACATACCTAGGTGTCTGGCTAGACTGTAAACTCTCCTTCCAGACTCATATTAAACATCTCCAATCAAAAAGTCAAATCTAGAATCATCTTTCAATTTAGCAACAAAGCCTTCTTCACTCAGGCCGCCAAACTTACCCTCGTAAAACTGACTATCCGACCGATCCTCGCCTTCGCCGATGTCATCTACAAAATAGCTTCCAACACTCAACTCAGCAAACTGGATGCAGTCTATCATAGTGCCATCCATTTTGTTACCAAATCACCTTATACCACCCACCACTGCGACCTGTATGCTCTAGTCGGTTGGCCCTCGCTACATATTCGTTGCCAGACCCACTGGCTCCAGGTCATCTATAAATCTATGCTAGGTAAAGCTCCGCCTTATCTCAGTTCACTGGTCACGATGGCAACACCCACCCGTAGCACACGTTCCAGCAGGTATATCTCACTGATCATCCCCAAAGCCAACACCTCATTTGGCCGCCTTTCCTTCCAGTTCTCTGCTGCCAGTGACTGGAACGAATTGCAAAAATCGCTGAAGTTGGAGACTTTTATCTCCCTCACCAACTTTAAACATCAACTATCTGAGCAGCTAACCGATCGCTACAGCTGGACATAGTCCATCTGTAAATAGCCCACCCAATCTATCTACGTCATCCCCATACTGTTTTTATTTTATTTACATTTCTGCTGTTTTGCACATCAGTATCTCTACTTGCACATCATCATCTGCTAATTTATCACTCCAGTGTTAATCTTCTAAATTGTAACTATTCACTTCTATTTATTGCCAACCTCCTCATGCTTTTTGCACAAACTGTATATAGACTTTCTTTTTCCTACTGTGTCATTGATTTGTTTATTGTGTTATTGGCTTGTTTATCGTTTACTCCATGTGTAACTCTGTGTTGTTGTCTGTGTCACACTGCTTTGCTTTATCTTGGCCAGGTCGCAGTTGCAACTGAGAACTTGTTCTCAACTAGCCTACCTGGTTAAATAAAGGTGAAATAAATAAAATAAAACACACACATACACACACACACACAGTTGACTAAGCCACAATGTGCTTTTCCTCTATCGTGCTCCCCGGTCTTAATCTGTGGTGCCACAGTGGCATGGCAGCCCTGTTGAGCCTGCTTGATTTCCCTAAACATCCCTAATCGGGCATCTGTATGGGAGGATAAATCCCAGATTGGCTGGAACCAGGCAGCAGCTCTCTGACACTAGGCTAGTCCCAGCTAGCCTTGTGATGATTGGCTATAGCGAGTCAGAAGTTTCCTTTATGGTTGGCTACCGACAGCAAGGAGCCAGGACGAGCTTGCTGAGGATGGTGTAGCTATCTGGCAACCCTTGGAAGATTGGGTGTCGCCGGCCAACAAACTCTCGGGTGATTAGCTGATGTGAATCTGGAGCTAACTGATCGTCCTATCAATGCCCACGGTGCAAGCTGGCTGCTGGGGTTGCCTGCTGGCAGGCTTAAATTCGGCTATCCATAACCGTCCCTTCCATTAGGGAGCTGTGGAGCTGTGTGTGTATATGTGTGTGTGTTTATTTGTGCGTGCCTGTGCGCTATCCATAACCCTTGCGTTGGGGAACTGTGCTGCCAAGCCCAGCCAGCGGGCCCTAACACCTCATTATTCGTACCCAGGAATAGATGGGTTTACAGGGCTCTCTCACCATGCTAGGCCCCTGGATATGCCTGGTGCTGTAAGACTAATACCACTAACATGTACTGGGGAAATGTCACGCTGGGCTGTGATTAGTTAGGCTATCAGATTTATATAGGAGTAGTTGAGGGGAGTGAGATTTACTGCTACACATGACATGGTCTTCTCTAGAAGGACTGGAATTTTCTGAGATTGACATGTACATTGGGCTCTGCAATGCTGATTATTGTGTTGTTGATATGAGACCTTGGTGGGTTTAGGGATGACATAATTTCAGAATCCACAACGTGTATATGTGGCACTATGAATGAGACCAATGAAACACCTTCATTATATTGTAAGTGGCTTCTGACTGAACAAGATTGGTTAACAGTTAAACAATTCCATGATAACAATAAAACAATCATTGGTTACAACTCACAGCCTCCTCCGCCTCTTGTCACTCAGAACAATTAGCAAGTGTATTCATATTGGATGTTCATTCTCTCTCTATTTGTCATCTAATTAACACTAACGAGGTGTTGACACTAAGACTCACTCACGATAGAACCGAACGAGAGAGTGGCTTCAGCAAACCCACAGAACACACACACCACCATTTTGTTTGGCTGTTGACAAAGTCAATATTTAGCTTCCATTGCCGAGCTCCATAAAGGCATGGAGGCTGAGTTCCATTCCCTGTTTTAAGATAATCAGTCTTCAGAGTTAGTATGGCTAAACATAATGAGATTAGATATATTCTATTATTTGCATACCACTTTTATCTTTGTCACATTTTGATTAAGCTGTGTGGTGGAGATGGCCTACTTTCCCAAAGCACATTTCTCCCCATAGAGTTTCATAGGACTCCTATTGTCTATTAATTTACTGCCTTGCAGTTATGTATTTATCATTGTCGTTTTCTGAGCCTTCAACTTTAATTCACATCGCAGTTTCAGGTTAATGCTGCCTGCATTCAAGTTGGAAATTTGGATAAATCTACTTGTAAACTGGGAACAACGAGTTCACATGCTTTAAACTCGCTGAGAATGCTGATTGGCTAATGGCAAACAAGCTGCATCAACAATAAATGAAAAGTATAGCAATCATACTCGCAAATACATTATAGTTTTCAAAAAACATATTAATAGAAAAAAATTTAACAAATAATTTGTTGTTGCATTTAGATCTGTAGATCTGTTGCATGTAGATCTGTCTGTGGAAAGGGTTATGCATGGAACTCAAAACGATTCTACCTGAAACCAAAAAAGTTTCTCCATCTCGGAAATCTCGGAAACTCAGACCAGAAGCAAAATGCCGGAAGATTGGTACATTGTGGGAAGCAACCCGTCCATCTAGAGAGACTACTCATGGGCAGGCTGGTCAGAGCTTGGTTGACCCCATCTGTGGACCTTTTTAGGTTTTTCTTCGTTAAAATAAATATATGAATAGTTTTGCCAACTTTCAATTTGTAGCACCTATAATTCAAAAAACGTACACCTGATGTTGGCCAGGAAAAACATCACTACTGATAGTGAAGTGATTTGTGTCAAGCATGCTAGTGGCCCTGGTTACATGCCTTTTGGACTGCGGCTGGGAGGAATGCAATACAATAAGTAGACATTCACACTAACGTACTGTACTGTATCTGTTAAATGGTAACAATCAGCAACACAATCTCCCTAGCACTCTCTCACATTCAACACCACTACACTTAGTCTAACTGTTGAACTCATTGTTTAATACTGGACTAACTTAAATGATACTTAATGACTGTTATCCATGTCTGGCTGGCTAGCTACAGTAGCCTGGAAATCTGCCCACAAACCCGTCAGACTCGACACAGTCAGACCCATAAATAAATACAGTATGCTTGTTTAGGATCCTCAGCATTTCACTCCATCACTGCAAAATCGGAATGGGTTAAATTGTGATTACACAGAACATTACAGATAGCCACTAATTGAGGTTCTTAGAGAAAAAAAACATGGCTAAGATGGATTGATCCATCTAAGGAAGCCTGCCTGTCACAACCAATGTAAAGCAAACACATGAGCTCCAAATGGAAATTAGACACAAACAACCACACAAATGCGATGCAATAGTCAATTTAGAAGGCAAATTCTCTGACTTTAAGATGATCAAGCCTGCAAATGAACTTGACAGATCTGAACTTGACAGACATTTTAATGTGGAAATTACAAACTTTAGAAGCCTTTTTAAACCTTGGATACACTACAAGTTTGCATTTCCTGCTGAGCAGGAAAATTCTCAGCAAAACAAAGAGTGATCAAATTAAAATCCTACAACTGTACCCTGCTTTATGTATGGTCAGTCTGCTGTGAAGCTCTTTAAAATCATATTACAGGAGGACTTTCTCTCTCTGGATATCATCCTCTGAAGCATCGTGATTATGTAGCATCAAAGGTCTATCTGAGAGAATAGCATCTGCATGCATACTGATTGTTTTTACCCTAAAACTCTCAGTGCTGTAAACATGATTAATGTTTAACATGTTGGTTGGCTAGTTTCTCTTTAGAAGAAAAAGAGGAAGAGAGCCTTGGGATCAGTGAAGCTGAATATGCTGTCAACGTTTCGAAAGCCATCTGAATATTTATTGGCTGATTTTATTGTATGGAAGTGTGTGTGTGCTGAAACATTCCAATCACAAGGGCAATAAAACAATGACTTCATATTTAATATGTAGTGCTGAGAGGAAAAACATCAACAAGAGAAAGGCGCAGTTGGATGACAGAGTTGCAGTCCCATAAAGTCCCATTTTCTCCAGGGATGCTGAAAGGCAAGCGTTCCACTAAACAAGCCATTTCACAACTCCATGACCCTGCTGAGAAATTTGGTTATTCACTTGGTCTCATCTGCCCAGCTTTTTTCTCATTTGGTCTCATCTGCAAAACTATTTTAACACTAGAACTGCCATAGGCCAAAAAACAATGTCTTGCTCCTTCCCTGACTTTTCCACTGCTCATTTGTCATAATTTTGAAATCACAAACAGAAAACTGTTTAGAGCCGTTGTACCTGTTTTTTTTTTCACGCCTATTACCAACTTAACCCACCAAGACAATGATCTGTAGGATGTTGGTACCCAGCCAGGCGCTGACGCGTCTCTCTCTCTCCTCACTGAATGAATGACAAATGGATGAATGGGCGTTAATTGTGCACGTTACTTCACAATCGTATTTAAATTAGGCCTACCTGAATGATAAGGAGGGTGATTTAATTTAGAACAATGAGTGTAATGATGAGCTTGTTATGCTCATTTATCAGCATTGGCACTCATGTTAATAATTTCACCGCACGCCTTGCGGGTTGATAGCATTCTCATTTACGTTTTACTTTAAGTTGTTACGGGCCTGTTTTGTTTAGTATAATGCTATGACTAATCACATTCATTGTAAGGGAAACAAAAACATATGCTGCAGAATGCCTTTAGAACAATGAAAAACATATCATTAACTCTATCCAAGTTGATGAGCAAGGGGAAACAAATGATAGCCATAGACAGCTAGCTAACATAGCATCCATCTTTGTTTGAGCCAGGTGTTTGAGTAGGCTAAACTAGCTAGCTGCATTCGCTAGCTAAGTAATTGGAAATGAAAAATACAACAAGATATATAGATAGCTCTCTCTTTCTTTCTTTCTTTCTTTCTTTCTTTCTTTCTTTCTTTCTTTCTTTCTTTCTCTCTCTCTTGCTTCTCCATCATTTTTGAATTAAATAATGTGTTAAAAACTGTTAAGCTATTGTCTTTTTCTATCTTTGAGTCAACTACTCACCACATTTTATGCACTGCAGTGCTAGCTAGCTGTAGCTTATGCTTTCAGTACTACAAAATATTAATTATTTGATACTTTGATCGGGTGGACAACATGCCAGTTCATGCTGCGAGAGCTCTGACAGGTTGGAGGACGCCCTCCGGAAGTTGTCAGAATTACTGTGTAAGTCTATGGAAGAGGATGATAACCATGAGTCTCCTAGGTTTTATATTGGAGTCTATGTACCCAGAGGAGGACAGAAACTAGCTGTTGAGGCTACTGTAGACCTTCATAGCAAAACAGTGTTTTAATACATTATTTTGTGACGTGAATTTATTTTTTATAGTTTTATCCGAAAAAGGATAACTCTTTTTAACTTTCACTATTTTTATGTAATTCACTGAGGAATCATCAAATCAAATGTATTTATAAAGCCCTTCTTACATCAGCTGATATCTCAAAGTGCTGTACAGAAACCCAGCCTAAAACCCCAAACAGCAAGCAATGCAGGTGTAAAAGCAGGAAAATGGTCCTCCCCTTCCACCTGTGAGGAGCCTCCACTGTCCTTATAATCCCACCCTGGTCATGGGCCTTAACCACGTGAAAATATGCAGAATTGCACAAAATTAACTTTAAAACAAGTTTTTTTTTGTATGTAGGGTACCCCCAGACCTCCCGGGTAGGGGTGGAGCCAATGAGAAATAGGAAATCTCACTCTAAGCTATCTTCAAAAGTTGGCAGCTCTGTAAAATTATACAAATTCTAGACACCATGCCTGGTCATGGTTTATGTACATGGTCTGGCAATCAGTAAATGTACATTTAAAAGTGAACCCAGACCTTTCTTTGTCCAGTTTCAACTGAAATTATCCATCATGAACTGCACTAGCTAGCTAGCTTAGCTTGTCACTAACTTGGAAAAGCATGGTTGGCACAGTTAGGCTAGCTAGCTAAATTGTACAGCCAGCATTCTATCTATATCGATGCTGTTACAATTGCCAAACCTTCGGATAAACAAATTATTTATGAAACCATTGTGATGTTTGACAGGATTGGATGTTGCATGCAATTTCAATTGTCTTTGAATTTCTTTGTGTATCAGCAAAGTTGCTAAAGATGATGTCACTGGCAACTTGGATCTGCAACAGAAATTGCGACCAAATTGCTTCTTGTGACACATGCTTAAGTCTCTTCATAAGGCTTCCTGGACAGTCTTTATGTCACGGTCGTCCTCCTCTTCGTCTGAAGAGGAGAAGCGAGATGGATCTGAGGACCAATACGCGGCGTGGTAAGTGTCCATGGTGAATCTTTAATAAAGAAAGACTGAACACTATGCAAAAGAGTAACGAAAACAATAAACCAAATACGACCGTGAAGCTACAAAATGAGACCTGTGCTGACACAAGCCACTAACATAGACAATCACCCACAAACAAACAGTGCAACCCAGGCTACCTAAGTATGATTCTCAATCAGAGACAACTAATGACACCTGCCTCTGATTGAGAACCATACTAGGCCGAAAACATAGAACTGCCCCAAAACATAGAAAAACAAACATAGACTGCCCACCCAACTCACGCCCTGACCATACTACATAAATACAAAACAGAAATAAAGGTCAGAATGTGACAGTACCCCCCCCCAAAGGTGCGGACTCCGGCCGCAAAACCTTGACCTATAGGGGAGGGTCTGGGTGGGCGTCTGTCCGCGGTGGCGGCTCTGGCGCGGGACGCGGACCCCACCTCATCATTGTCTTAGTCCGCCTTATTGTCCGCCTCCGTGGCTTACTCAGCATGACCACCCCTCTCAATGACCCCACTGGACAGAGGGGCAGCTCGGGACAGAGGGACAGCTGCTCGGGACAGAGAGACAGCTGCTCGGGACAGAGAGGCAGCTGCTCGGGACAGAGAGGCAGCTGCTCGGGACAGAGAGGCAGCTGCTCGGGACAGAGGGGCAGCTGCTCGGGACAGAGGGGCAGCTGCTCGGGACAGAGGGGCAGCTGCTCGGGACAGAGGAGCAGCTGCTCGGGACAGAGGGGCTCTGGGCAAAGGGGCTCCGGCAGCGGCGCCGGACAGGCGGGGGGCTCCGGCAGCGGCGCCGGGCAGGCGGGAGGCTCCGGCAGCGGCGCCGGACAGGCGGGAGGCTCCGGCAGAGGCGCCGGACAGGCGGGAGGCTCCGGCAGAGGCGCCGGACAGGCGGGAGGCTCCGGCAGTGGCGCCGGACAGGCGGGAGGCTCCGGCAGTGGCGCCGGACAGGCGGGAGGCTCCGGCAGAGGCGCCGGACAGGCGGGAAGCTCCGGCAGAGGCGCCGGACAGGCGGGAGGCTCCGGCAGAGGCGCCGGACAGGCGGGAGGCTCCGGCAGAGGCGCCGGACAGGCGGGAGGCTCCGGCAGAGGCGCCGGACAGGCGGGAGGCTCCGGCAGAGGCGCCGGACAGGCGGGAGACTCCGGCAGAGGCGCCGGACAGGCGGGAGACTCCGGCAGAGGCGCCGGACAGGCGGGAGACTCCGGCAGAGGCGCCGGACACGCGGGAGACTCCGGCAGAGGCGCCGGACAGGCGGGAGACTCCGGCAGAGGCGCCGGACAGGCGGGAGACTCCGGCAGCGGCGCCGGACAGGCGGGAGACTCCGGCAGCGGCGCCAGACAGACAGGACCCCCTGCAGGGAGGAGACAGAGAGACAGCCTGGTGCGTGGGGCTGCCACAGGAACCACCAGACTGGGAAGACCTTCAGGAGGCTTGGGGTTAAGAGGAGGCACCTGAAGGACCGGGCTGTGGGGGAGCACTGGAGCTCTGGTGCGCAACCTTGGCACCACTTCCCCAGGCTGGATAACCACTCTAGCCCGGACCCTCCAGAGTGCAGGCACAGGTTGAACCGGGCTGTGGGTAAGCACGGGAGATCTAGTGCTTACTACACGCACCTCTCCCTTAGGCTCCATTCCCACATTCGCCCGGCACGAGCGGAGCGCGGGCAGAGGACGCACTGCACCCTCCCAGCGCCCCGGAGACACAGCACGCAGAGCCGGCGCAGGATACCCTGGGCCAAAACTGCGTACCGGCGACCAGACCCGCTGAGCAGGCACCATACGCCCTGGCTCGATGCCCGCACTCGCATGACACTCTCGGGGGGCTGTCCTATAGCGCACCGGGCTATGGACACGTACTGGCGACACCGTGCGCTTAACCGCATAACACGGTGCCTGCCCAGTATCTTGCTGCTTATAATAAGCACGAGGAGTGAGCGCAGGTCTGCTACCTGGCTTAGCTCCACCCCTCGTGTGCCCCCCCCCAAAAAATGTTTGGGGCTGTCTCTCGTACCTGTCGCACTGCCGTGCTGCCTTCGCCAACCTCATTCTCCTGTAACCTTCCTTGCACTGCTCCATCGAATCCCAGGCGGGCTCCGGCACTCTCCCTGGGTCGATGGCCCATCTGTCTATCTCCTCCCAAGTTGTGTAGTCCTGTGAAGCCGGCCGCTGTTGTTGTTGCTGCCGCTGCTGCTGCTGCTGTCGTCGCTGTTTTCTACCACGCCGCTTGGTCCTTGGTTGGTGGGTGATTCTGTCACGGTCGTCCTCCTCTTCGTCTGAAGAGGAGAGGCGAGATGGATCTGAGGACCAATACGCGGCGTGGTAAGTGTCCATGGTGAATCTTTAATAAAGAAAGACTGAACACTATGCAAAAGAGTAACGAAAACAATAAACCAAATACGACCGTGAAGCTACAAAATGAGACCTGTGCTGACACAAGCCACTAACATAGACAATCACCCACAAACAAACAGTGCAACCCAGGCTACCTAAGTATGATTCTCAATCAGAGACAACTAATGACACCTGCCTCTGATTGAGAACCATACTAGGCCGAAAACATAGAACTGCCCCAAAACATAGAAAAACAAACATAGACTGCCCACCCAACTCACGCCCTGACCATACTACATAAATACAAAACAGAAATAAAGGTCAGAACGTGACACTTTAACTGTGGTATAATACATTGAACATGTCCGGCATAGCTTTCTTGTGACCTGAGAGGGTTTAATACACCAGCAAGGCCTGCAGGGTTACTGTAGTGTGTCTGGTCTATTGAGAGGTGGTCTGCACCGCGTACAGTGGCCCCTGATCTGTGATGTCAGAGTTAATCAGATAGCCGACCATATAACCACCACCACCGTCTGTCTCCCTGTCTGTCTGCTTCAACACATAGCTCACGCCCACTGTCTACACACCGTAATAACCAGCCATATGAAATAAACACCGGACTATGTCCCAAATGGCACCCTAATAACTATGTAGTGCACTACTTTGACAAAAAGTAGTGCAAGTAGTGGACTACATAGGGAATAGGGTGCCATTTGGGATGCATCCAGTCCAGCACTTGAGACATGCCAGAGGTTAAGACCTTCTGCAGAATGAACCCTCTCCACTCAGGGGGAGAAATAAAACAGAAATATCAAATGGCCTCTTTCTCTCCTCACTTTGCCAGACGTCATGTGAGGTACAAATACAAAGGGGAAATATTTGTGTTGTAATACAGGCTGAATAGATAAACCAACCAGCCTCCTTACTGAACTAGGGAATCAAAGCCCTTTTAACACACAAACCACTGGGCCTCGATGGACCCCCCTTCAGGCTAATGAGCAATCATTCCGACTGCACAGACTGGTCTCATAGACTAGACGTAATATAGTAAAAGTAAATCCAGGACACGCAAATTATTATGATAAGTTACTTTTGGTTACATAAGATATAAGGTTACTTAATTAACCATTTACTGCAGTGGGCTAAATCAGGGTCACACAGAGTGATTATTGGTAGTCTTTAACAAAACTACTTTGAAACAAAAGTATACTACCTCATACATGGTTATGGGCTCAAAAAAAGAAAACACCTGTACCTTGTCAGATTTTGAGTTGAAATGTATTCACATCCCTATATTACACTTTGTATACATCACAGAATACAAAAATATAACAAAATGTTTCACATAAAAACAAATAACATCTTTAATTAATTCTGAAATTATGAAAAACAGGAATAACATTCCACCCATGAGGCCAAAGTGGAGTTTTTGGTCATTGACTGCAGGAAAGGGCTACGGCAAAAACAAATGGAGGGTGGTTGGCCAGGGTGGATGGGTGGGGGAACTATAGGTTGCAAGTTCGAATCTCATCACGGATAACTTCAGCATTTTAGCAAATTAGAAACTTTGCAACTACTTACTACTATTTAGATACATAGCAACTAAACTCAGCAAAAGAGAAACGTCCTCTCACTGTCAACTGCGTTTATTTTCAGCAAACTTAACATGTGTAAATATTTGTTTGAACATAACAAGATTCAACAACTGAGACATAAACTGAACAAGTTCCACACGCTTGTGACTAACAGAAATGGAATAATGTGTCCCTGAACAAAGGGGGGTCAAAATCAAAAGTAACAGTCAGTATCTGGTGTGGCGACCAGCTACATTAAGTACTGTACTGCGTCTCCTCCTCACCCCTGGTGAGACAAAACCGCTGCTTGTCAGTGAAGAGCACTTTTTGCCAGTCCTGTCTGGTCCAGTGACGGTGGGTTTGTGCCCATAGGCGCCGTTGTTGCCGGTGATGTCTGGTGTAGACCTGCCTTACAACAGGCCTAGAAGCCCTTAGTCCAGCCTCGCTCAGCCTATTGCGGACAGTCTGAGCACTGATGGAGGGATTGTGCGTTCCTGGTGTAACTCAGGCAGTTGTTGTTGCCATCCTGTACCTGTCCAGCAGGTGTGATGTTCGCATGTACTGATCCTGTGCAGGTTTTTGTTACATGTGGTCTGACACTGCGAGGACGATCAGCTGTCCATCCTGTCTCCCTGAAGCGCTGTCTTAGGGGTCTTACAGTACGGACAATGCAATTTATTGCCCTGGTCACATCTGCAGTCCTCATGTCTCCTTGCAGCATGCCTAAGACACCTTCACGCAGATGAGCAGGGACCCTGGGCATCTTTCTTTTGGTGCTTTTCAGAGTCAGTAGAAAGGCCTCTTTAGTGTCCTAAGTTTTCATATCTGTGGTTCAGCAGGACTCCCTAAGTGTAAGGTTCAGCAGGAATCCCTAAGTGTGGCAGACTATGCGATGGAGTTCCGCACTCTAGCAGCGGAGGGTACCTGGAATCCGGAAGCACTGTTCGACCCATTCCTGCACGGATTATCAGAGAAGGTAAAGGATGAGCTGGCAGCCTGAGAACAGACCGACGGATATTGACTCACTCATCGCTTTAACCATCCAGATCAATGGTCACCTACGGGAACGTAAAAGGGAAAGAGGTCCGATTGCGGTCCCAATCTCTCACTCAGGGATCCCACCTTGCAGCTGATGAACTCCGGAAGTCCCCAGCCTCTACGTCCCCAAGAGGATCCGCACTTACCCGAGTCCCTCCAAGAGCCTCCAGAGACTGCCGATTCACCTCTTTCCGAGCTGATGCAGCTCGGCAGGGCTAGTCTGTCTCCAGCCGAATGCGTATGCAGACTTGAGACCCAGAGTTGTCTGTATTGCGGTACTGTCGGTCATTTTGTACCTGTCCCTTCAAGAGACCTAGCTCATTCGAGTGGGTATTAAAGATAAATGTTCTTCTTCCCTTACTCGTCCCCCTCTCCACGCTACCCTGCTGTGGGGCGACCAGTCCAAGTCTCGGGGGCCGATGTGAGTCTCATGGACGTTACCCTGGCGTCCGAGCTTGGCATCCCCACTCAACCCCTCTCCATTCCCATGGGTGTTAGAGCACTGGACGGGTGCTCTAGAGGCCGGGTTACCCACCAGACTACCCTCAGTCAACCTACGATTGTCAGGGAACCACAGTGAGATGATCCACTTCCTGCTGGTTGAGTCTCCACAGGTTCCTGTGGTATTGGGATTCTCTTGGCTCCAGTGACACAATCCCTCCATTGACTGGGCTACTGGTGCCGTCGTGGGCTGGAGCCCGTCCTGCCACACTCATTGCCTGAAGTCAGCTCGGCCTTCCCCGGGACGTCTTCCTGGGGGCTTGGAAATTGTCCTGGACCTCTCTGCCAGCTCCGCAGAGTACCAGGACATCTGGGAGGGTTTCAGTAAGGCCCAAGCCACTTCGCTTCAGCAGCACCGACCGGTATCCAAGAAGGTCAAGCCTGAGGTGCAGGCACGCCACTATAATGCCGCAGCTACACCCCCGGATGCCAAGACCTTTCCCCCGTTCCAAGACATTAGCTCCTCTGCTGTTCATCCTCCTTTGCCCTGTACCCTCTGTATTTTTCCTACCTCTTCTGAGTCAAATCCATGTCTGACTGCCCTTTGACTTCTGTTTCTAGGCTCATCCCTCCCCCCGTGTCATTGATGGCCAGCCAGCGTACACGGTGCAATGCCTCCTGAGGGTTCGACCATGGGGCAGGGGTTTCTAGTACCTGGTTGACTGGGAGGGTTATGGCCCGGAGGAGAGGTGCTGGGTTCCCGCTAAAGACATCTTGGAATCGGCCTTCATCGCCGACTTTCACCGCCGGCACCCCAGTCAACCAGTTTTCCGCCCAGGTGGAATGCCAGGCGGCGTCCCTAGAGGGGGTGGTACTGTCATGCCCAGATCTGTTTCACCTGTCCTTGTCTCCACCCCCTCCAGGTGTCGCCCTTCTTCACCACTTACCCTCTGGGTATTTATACCTGTGTTTTCTGTCTGTCTGTCTGGGCCAGTTCGTCTTGTTTGTCAAGCTTACCAGCGTTTGTTCCTGTCAGCTCCTGTCTTTCTCAGCCACTCTTTTTCTCATCCTCCTGGTTTTTGACCCTTGCCAATCCTGACCCTGTACCCGCCCGTCTGACCACTCTGCCTGTCCTGACCCTGTACCTGCCCGTCTGACCACTCTGCCTGTCCCTGACCCTGAGCCTGCCTGCGACCCTTTTGATAATGTTTTTTAGAGAAGGAGGGGCAATGGTGGAAAACCGTAAAAAAATGACATGCCCTCCTAAAACTGCTTATAACTCCAGTTATGTTTGTGTTATTAAGATTCTAACAACGACAGTGTGTTATATAGACTTATTTAGGAAAAGTCAAGTACGGAGAGGGGCATGACTTTAAAAATGGCAGAGTAAAACCTTTATTCATGTCCAGTCCAATTGACTGCTTTAGCGGTTCTAGTGTTAATGCACGAGGGGAGAATATAAAAGTGATTCAGTAAGACACTGTACTTTCCCGGGCAGATCTAGAGCCGCAGAGCTGTGCCAGGCTGAGCAGAGCGGCTCTGTTTGATATTACAATCTGTGATGTTTGTCTGCTTCCAACGGCTCTCAGTAGTCACCAACAAGTCAAACCTTATGTGCCACTTGTGCGTGAGACGGAAGGAGTCAGAAAAACAAGTGAATTCTGTATATAATCTAAATGATAAAGAATAACAGAGGAGTAGAGGAGTGGAAAACAGGCAGCCTTTGTTGAGAGAGATTGAGGAAGTACAAACACTAGCATGTGCTATTATTAATACTATTATCAGCTAGCTTTCACAGAGACTCACTAACAGTCACACAGCTTGTCCCTTCTCTAACTTCGACACTCCGACTGACTTTGCCACGGCAACAGTAGCTGAGAGAGACTAGGACAAGCAGTCGACATGGTACCTAGCTGTTGTCAACGGCTTGTCAAAACTCATCCATACCGTCTCTATGCATTGTGCTTCCTGACCTCGCTATCGAGCCCGAAAAACACTCTGTTAAATCTAGATAATATATTTTTTTTTATTCCAAAGCAAGATGGGGAGATACTGTATGATGATGCAACCCATCTGATGATTCGCAAATACAGTTAATATAGTGAATACAGTTAATATAGTGAATATAGTTAATATAGTGAATATAGTGAATATAGTTAATAAAGTTAATATAGTGAACATAGTGAATATAGTTAATATAGTGAATACAGTTAATATAGTGAATATAGTTAATATAGTGAATATAGTGAATATAGTTAATATAGTGAATACAGTTAATACAGTTAATATAGTGAATATAGTGAATATAGTTAATATAGTGAATACAGTTAATACAGTTAATATAGTTAATACAGTTAATACAGTTAATATAGTGAATATAGTGAATACAGTTAATATAGTGAATATAGTGAATATAGTTAATATAGTGAATACAGTTAATACAGTTAATATAGTTAATACAGTTAATACAGTTAATATAGTGAATATAGTGAATATAGTTAATATAGTGAATACAGTTAATATAGTGAATATAGTTAATATAGTTAATACAGTTAATATAGTGAATATAGTTAATATAGTGAATACAGTTAATATAGTTAATATAGTTAATATAGTGAATATAGTTAATATAGTGAATACAGTTAATATAGTGAATATAGTGAATATAGTTAATATAGTGAATACAGTTAATACAGTTAATATAGTTAATACAGTTAATACAGTTAATATAGTGAATATAGTGAATATAGTTAATATAGTGAATACAGTTAATATAGTGAATATAGTTAATATAGTTAATACAGTTAATATAGTGAATATAGTTAATATAGTGAATACAGTTAATATAGTTAATATAGTTAATATAGTGAATATAGTTAATATAGTTAATATAGTGAATATAGTTAATATAGTTAATACAGTTAATATAGTGAATATAGTTAATATAGTGAATATAGTGAATACAGTTAATATAGTGAATATAGTGAATATAGTTAATATAGTGAATACAGTTAATATAGTGAATATAGTTAATATAGTTAATACAGTTAATATAGTGAATATAGTTAATATAGTGAATACAGTTAATATAGTTAATATAGTTAATATAGTGAATATAGTTAATATAGTTAATATAGTGAATATAGTTAATATAGTTAATACAGTTAATATAGTGAATATAGTTAATATAGTGAATATAGTGAATACAGTTAATATAGTGAATATAGTGAATATAGTTAATATAGTGAATACAGTTAATATAGTGAATATAGTTAATACAGTTAATATAGTGAATTACAGTTAATATAGTGAATATAGTTAATACAGTTAATATAGTGAATATAGTTAATATAGTTAATATAGTGAATACAGTTAATATAGTGAATATAGTTAATACAGTTAATATAGTGAATACAGTTAATATAGTGAATATAGTTAATACAGTTAATATAGTGAATATAGTTAATATAGTTAATATAGTGAATACAGTTAATATAGTGAATACAGTTAATATAGTGAATACAGTTAATATAGTGAATATAGTTAATACAGTTAATATAGTTAATATAGTTAATATAGTGAATATAGTTAATATAGTGAATATAGTTAATATAGTGAATATAGTTAATATAGTGAATACAGTTAATATAGTGAATATAGTTAATACAGTTAATATAGTGAATATAGTTAATATAGTGAATATAGTTAATATAGTTAATATAGTGAATACAGTTAATATAGTGAATACAGTTAATATAGTGAATACAGTTAATATAGTGAATATAGTTAATACAGTTAATATAGTTAATACAGTTAATATAGTGAATATAGTTAATATAGTGAATATAGTTAATACAGTTAATATAGTGAATATAGTTAATATAGTGAATACAGTTAATATAGTGAATACAGTTAATATAGTTAATATAGTGAATACAGTTAATATAGTGAATATAGTTAATATAGTGAATATAGTTAATATAGTGAATACAGTTAATATAGTGAATATAGTTAATATAGTGAATACAGTTAATATAGTTAATATAGTGAATATAGTTAATATAGTTAATATAGTTAATATAGTTAATATAGTGAATATAGTTAATACAGTTAATATAGTGAATATAGTTAATATAGTTAATATAGTGAATACAGTTAATATAGTTAATATAGTTAATATAGTGAATATAGTTAATATAGTGAATACAGTTAATATAGTGAATATAGTTAATATAGTGAATATAGTTAATACAGTTAATATAGTTAATATAGTGAATATAGTTAATATAGTTAATATAGTGAATATAGTTAATATAGTTAATATAGTTAATATAGTGAATACAGTTAATATAGTGAATATAGTTAATATAGTGAATACAGTCAATACAGTTACTATAATGAATATAATGAAGATGGATGAAGTGCATATGTGTCTAATTCCTGTCCTCTAGAGCCACCGTGTCTGCAGGATTTTCATTCCTCCTTTGCACTTGATTGATCAATTAAGGTCATTAATTAGTTAGGAATTCCATGTGTTTTTAGTTCTTAGTCGGGCACTGATTGAACGGAAACCAGCCGACACCTTGATCCTCCAGGAGTTGAGTTTGACACCCTGAGCTACAGTAGAACCTATAGGCTTAGGTATGTCTCTCTACAGGTTGAGTGGTTTTCCTGCAGGATAAGGTCTACCTGTCGTGTTCAGTATGCCACAAACAGAAAATACATGATTAAAGCAGTCTAAAATTGTCAGAGACTCCAGTCACCCAAACTATAGATGGTTTTCTCTGCTACCACACGGCAAGCGGTACCGGATCGCCAAGTCTAGGACCAGAAGGCTCCTCAACAGCTTCTGTTTACATTGACACCCCCCCCCCCCCCCCCCCCCCCCCCACCCTCTTGTGCACTGCTGCTAATCGCTGTTTGTTTGTTGCCTATGCATAGTCACTTCGCCCCCATCTACATGTACAGATTACCTCAACTAGCCTGTACCCCTGCACACTGACTCGGTACCGGTGCCCCCTGTATATAGTCTCGTTATTGTTATTGTTATTGTGTTACTTTTTATTATTACTTTTTATTTTAGTCTACTTGGTAAATATTTTCTTCTTCTTGTACTGCGCTGTTGGTTAAGGGCTTGTAAGTAAGCATTTCACAGTAAAGTCTACACCTGTTGTATTCGGCGCATGTGGCAAATAAAGTTGGATTTTTTCTATGTAAATGTTGTGAATCAAATAGAGAGGCATTAGTTAATTAATTAGTCTCTCTCTTTCTCTCTGACCAGCTGGCTGCTGGACGTATGTCATCTCCTGAGTAACAGTGGCTGTCGAGAGTGATGGGGAACCATTATTGACACAATCAAACATGGGGGAGGCAGACGGACATTGTGGGAGGCAGACGGACATTGTGGGGACACAGGGCAATAACTAGGTTCTCATTTGAGAGGTGAGGGTTGGTGTTTGCTTCTCTCTTTCTTTACCCTCTCTCTCACTCTCTCTCCCTCTGTATGTGTCTGCTGAGAGAGAGAGAGAGAGAGAGAGAGAGAGAGAGAGAGAGAGCAGAGAAAGAGAGGTTAAGATAATGAAAGAGAGAGGGATGAAAGAGGGAGAGTAGGAGGGTGAATGAGCAAGATACAGTGCTTTCGGAAAGTATTCAAACTCCTTGACTTTTTCCATACTTGTTACATTAGACTTATTCTAAAATTGATTAAATACATGTTCTTCCTCAGCAATCTACACACAACACCCCATAATGACCTCTTCCCAGAGAGGTGTTTATCTCAATGCGCGATGCATTGAGAAGCCTGGTGGCTGAACCGATATCCCAAGAAAGCCATGTTTCTGTGAAACAGAGAATGTTACAGTCTCTGATGTATCTCTGGAAGGCAACCCTTGCTCAAATTTCGTCAACCTTGATGTTAAGAGACTGGAGATTGGCGAGTAGTATACTCGGGAGCGGTGGGCGTTGTGCCCGTTTACGAAGCCTGACCAGGAGACCGCTCCGTCTGCCCCTTCTGCGTCGCCGTTGTTTTCGGTCAGCTGCTGGGATTAGCTCCATTGTCCTGGGTGATGGTCTGAAGAGAGGATCTGCCTCGGGAAAGTCGTATTCCTGGTCTTAATGTTGGTTTTTCGACGTTGTTCTCATATCCAGTAGTTCTTCCTGGCTGTATGTAACAAGATTTCCTGGAGTAACAATGTAAGAAATAACACATAACAAAACTAAATACTACATTGTTTCCTAAGAATGCGACCATCTCTGTCGGCACCATGTTGTGTCAATGAAACCTTGCTCCAGAGTGCTCAGGACCTCATACTGGGGCGAAGGTTCAACTTCCAACACAAAGCCAAGACAATGCAGGAGTGGATTCAGGACAAGTCTCTGAATGTCCTTGAGTGGCCCAGCCAGAGCCTGACTTTAACCCGATAAAACATCACTGGAGAGACCTGAAAATAGTTGTGCAGCCACGCTCCCATCCAACCTGACAGAGCTTGAGAGGATCTGCAGAGAAGAATGAGAGAAACAGGTGTGCCAAGCTTATAGCGTCATACCCAAGAAGACTATAGGTTGTAATAGCTGCCAAAGGTGCTTCAACAAAGTACTGAGTAAAGGGTCTGAATACTTATGAACATTTGAAACATTTTCTAAAAACCTGTTTTTTCCTTGTCATTATGGGGTATCGTGTGTAGATAGATTTTTTTTAAATATGGAAAAAGTGAAGGGGTCTGAATTCTTTCAGAAGGCACTGTACATACAGACCAGAGAAGAGGGAGATGGAGTGGGAGAAAGAATGATTGTGGGAATAGAGGGACATGAGAGAGAGAGAGATCCCTGTGCCCTGTGAGTGACTCACATAGTTTCTCCTTAAGGCATCACTCCGTCCTCCAACTCTACCCTCCCGCCCTCCCTCTCTCTATAGGTGGTCCCTCATGAGGAGGCGTACAACCCTCCACCACCTACAGGGTAGAGTATCATGTGTGTGTGCGGGTTTATATGAATGTGTGTGTGAGCATGCAACCATTTACTGCAGAACAACAAAGGTTGGGTACATAATTGCAGCTATAGCGATAGAATTACAGCCTTACTGTGCCACGGTAATCACACAGGACAGTGTGTGTGATATTTATGAGTGCGGCACAGTGGCATGTAATGACAGTGACAGAACAAGCAGGGTCACGCAGCTGATTTCCAATCCTTTCTCTGTCTCAATCAGTCATTCTTATAGGAGAGTAGGAAGACACATTCCTTTTGAGTATCTACCATAATATAGGACGTTCTCATGGCATCAGTTCGTGTCCAGACTGGACACAAACTGATCTCTGAAGTCGCCCACTATTACTTCTCATGCGCAAACGTTTTCAGCAAAATTGTTTATAAGATCTTGATCTACTGATATGATGGCAATTCTATACCAATCACTCCCATTCACAACTGCATTGCCATGCGTGTTTGTTATTCCGATACAGTTTATAGAACCAAAGTCATTACCGTAGTTGTAGGGCTATATTGGTAAATGAAACAAAGAACAAATTAACTTAATAGATTTACAACTCCCCATAGATAGGCACATAGTGAACAGTGAGAGATGGGAATCCCAAAAGGTGGAACATTAATTTATTTGAATTTTAAAGTGTTGAACACAATAAATAACTAAATAACCATTCAACTTGCTAATGCTCCGGGACAGGGCCGATGTAGAGGGAAATTATGTTCCCTTTAATCTAAATGCAGTGTTTTTATCTATTTGTTTATAGCATAATGTTCCTAGGAGGACACTTTGTCCCTGAAGAGATATGTTGGTGCATTTAAAATATTTTTTAAACTCGCTATAGTCGTATATGGCATCAATTAAGGACATCATTAATTCAGTAGACTGTTGTGCTTGCAGGGAAATGTGAAAGATGAAATATATAACAAACAAACATACGGGATTACAGGATGTATAGAATAGACAGTATATATAGTATAGAGATTATATACATTATAGAGAGCAGGGGTGCAACTTTCACTGTGGACGGGGGGCCAAGACTCTCTTCACAAATTCTGAAATTACACTTTTGTCCCCACAAATTTTATCATTGGACTGTGAAACAAAAAGCGGCATTGTTGTGCTTTAAGACCATGAGGACGCCTCAGAGCGGTTGCGTAGGCTGTTTTGTGGTTTAAACCGGCTGGATTTAGGACCACACGGACACCACCGAGAGTGCGGATAGTCTGTGTGAAGGCAATGCTTCTGGCTTTGCAGGACCGGCATTGAACAGAGGCAGCTGCTGTCAGTATGTACTGTATGTGTTGCGTTCTTTCTCCGAATTGTAAAAGCAAGCATAAACTGGCTACTCTTTAGTAGACTGATGTTGCTTGCAAGGTAACTGCTGTTTAACTTAACAGGAAAACATTTTTTATGAGTGTTTATTCCCAGTGCTGAGCTAATAGCGTAACTGACATGTATAACGTTCGCTAATGTTTCATCCCGTCTCGACTGAGGTGAATGTATTAGCTAGCTAGTAGTAGCTACCACAGCCAGTTCAGCTCTAGCTTCTAGCTATCTGTCAAATAATATTATAATAATAGCCACCTCATATTGTTATCTAAAAGCTGTTATGTATGGAACTGTTTTGTAACCATTGTTTTGTCGCATTTCAACAGAAGTAAATGAACTTAACTAGCTGTCGCCAGTTACTGTACCATAGGAGAGCGAGCTAGCCAAAACTTGGCTAATGTTAGCTATTGTTTTTGCCTCAATCACACTAGACCTAAATCAAACGATGAAACCAGCTGCCAAACGATTGAAGACCGATATTCTGATGCTTTTTGACAGTGCAATGTGAGTTTTTATTAGAGTCAGTATATCAATGTAATGTTATTGATCTGCCAGTTTCCCTAGCTAATTCCCTACTTTGCTCACACTGACACAATATAAACAGCTCCACAAGCTTCACTGTCATGGTGCACAGTCAGAACACAACACTATGCTCATCATGTCTTAGCAGGATCAGATGGTGACAGGTGTCCCAGCAGGGTCAGACAGCCATGGAAGACTAGTCTACGGAGCTCAGGTGAATTTTGCAGTATGTTTTAAAAATATCATTGAATGAATACAAAGTTCCATCTTTAGGGTAGGCCTAGAGTACCAACACAACAGCAGTTTAAGCTCAAAGCTACAGTCTGGGATCTGGGAATAATGGTCATTTCAAGGATTGAACCATTGATTCTATTCTTGGATAATATAATATATAAATGAACACCAAGGTAATTATTTGTAATGCCTCATCTTAGCAGGATCAGATTGTGACAGGGGTCTCAGCAGGGTCAGGCAGGCAGCCAGTGAAGACCAGTCTGTGATGGAGCTGTGGTGAATTTTTGCAGATACATTTTTTTAAAATTGTGCAGCAAACACTGGACAAGCCAGAAGATTCAAAGATTTTAACTATTTTAAGGCAGTCTGACAAACCTAAAACGTTGATTTCCAAACTGTATAAAGGGTTGATAGAGGCTTTTCCCGAGGACACAATACATGTAAAACAAAAATGTGAGGAAGACCTGGGAAAAGCCAAAGATGATGACGAATGGATAAAGATACGTTTGAATGCCCAGTCATGTTCATATAACCTCATACATAAATTACTGCAGTTTAAAACCATCCATAGAACGTACTATTTGCCAGTGAAACGGAATATTATGCACTCAGAAATGTTATTACTCTGTATAGAAGGGGGACATACTTGCATATGTTATGGTCTTTTGAAGGCTGGCTGAATTCTGGCAAACAGTATGTTATTTTATCTCAACATGTCTACAGATTCTCCCTTCTCCCTGTTTTTGATTGCTTGGAAATACTGATACCGGAGGCTTTTATTAGAAGAAATTGTGTAATCTAGCATATAGTGGCAAAAAAATGCATTGCCATTAATTGGAAAATGGATTATCCTCGCACAATGTCACAATCGATTGCAGAAATGTCAAGTTATTCAGTAGATTTGATGTATTACAAGATTAAAGGTATTACTGTGCAACTTTCATAAGGTCTGGATGCCTTATATGGAATACAGTACAACAAAAGGAGTCTGTATTGAAAACATGCCCATGTCAGGGAGATACCTATTTAGGCAATCCCTAGCTGCTGGGCTGCTCAGTCCTGGCCCTGGGGGTTTGCTGTACTGTTGTCACATATGAAACCAATAAGGAATGTTTCACTAAGCTCTTAAAGCTGAGTGGGGCAGTGGACCACTAGGGGGCAGGACGGGGCGACCCAGCTATATTGTGTGCAAGTAAAAATAACTCTACAGTGCTACTAGGCAAAATGAGATGAATACGTTAAAAGAGCAAAATAATAAATACATTTTTAACCCGATTTCATGATATCCAATTGGTAGTTGCAGTCTTGTCTTACCGCTGCAGCTCCTGTACGGACTCGGGAGAGGCGAAGGTCGAGAGTCACGTGTCCTCCGAAACACGGCCCTGCCAAGCTGCACTGCTTCTTCACACACTTCTCGCTTAACCCAGAAGCCAGCCACACCAATGTGTCGGAGGAGACACCGTACAATTGTCAGTGTGCATGCGCCCGGCCACCACAAGAAGTCGCTAGAGCGCAATGGGACAAGGACATCCCAGCCGGCCAAACCCTCCCCTAACTCGGACAACACTGGGCCATTTGTTTGCTGACTCATGGGTCTCCAGGTCACGCCCGGCTGCTACACAGCCAGGGATCAAAACCAGATTTGTAGTGATGTTTCACTGCGATGCAGTGCCTTAGACTGCTGCTCCACTCGGGAGGCCCGATGAGATTAATTATATGCAGAATGTGCTATCTCTGTGTGTTAATGTATATGTGTAGGTTTTTACAAACTTTTCCCTTGGGATGAAAAAATATATATAAAAACCGTTTTTATTTGGAAGGAAATTGCGTTGAGGAGAGAGTCATTATTATTGACTACACTGGTGGGGTTCGGGTGTCCAGGCGGCTCGGGAATGGCTGGGCAGACTGGCAGAAATTTGATATTGAGGATCTCTTAATATGGTTGATAGGAATTAGGAAAATGAATGGCAAATAAATCTGGCTGCACAACCGATTGGCAAACGTACTGCAAATTGAGAAATGTGACTAAACTGAATGAAAAGAAGAAACTACACTATGAAACAAAGATAAATGGCATAAAGAATGATAGTAAAAAGATTTGGAGCATTTTCAATTACATTTATATTGCCACATACTTTTATTATTATTTCATTGGCAAGATCATCAAACTGAGGCATGACATGTCAGCAACAAATGCTGACACTCCACATCCAAGTAAATCTGACCACATTATAAAAGACAAGAATTGACATTTTGAATTCCGTAAAGTGAGTGTGGAACATTCTTAAAATTGTTGTCTATCAACAATGACAAGTCACCGGGGTCTGACAACTTCTATGGAAAATTACTGAGGATAATAGCGGATGATTTTTCCACTCCTATTTGCCATATTTAAGCCTACTAGAAAGTGTATGCCCTCAGGCCTGGAGGGAAGAAAAAGTCATTCCGCTACCCAAGAACAGTAAAGTCCCCTTTACTGGCTCAAATAGCTGACCAATCAGCCTGTTACCAACCCTTAGTAAACATTTGGAAAAAAATGATGTTTGACCAGAAACAATGCTATTTTACTGTAAACAAATTGACAAACGATGGTTGACTCAACACTATACATGTCAGCTACGACAGCAACTGAAATGACTGCAACGCTTAACAAAGAGCTGCAGTTAGTTTCAGAATGGGTGGCAAGGAATTAGTTAGTCCTAAATAATTTCAAAAATGAAAAGCATTGTATTTGGGACAAATCATTCACTAAACACTAAACCTCAACTAAACCTTGTAATAAATAGTGTGGAAATTGAGCAAGTTGAGTTGACTAACTTGTTTAGAGTGACCCTTGATTGTGAACTGTCATGGCCAAAACAGATTGATACAATAGTAACTAAGATGGGGAAAAGTCTGTCCATAATAAAGCGCTGCTCTACATTCTTAACAGCACTATCAACAAGGCAGCTCCTACATGCTCTAGTTTTGTCATGTGGTCAGGTGCCACAAAGAGGGACTTAGGAAAATTGCAATTGGCTCAGAATAGGGCAGCACAGCTGGCCCTTGGATGTACACAGAGAGCAAACATTAATAATATGTATGTCAATCTCTTTTGGCTCAAAGTGGAGGAGAGATTGACTTCATCACTACTTGTATTTGTGAGAGGTATTGACACATTGAAAACACTAAGCTGTCTGTTTAAACAACTAGCACACAGCTAAGACACCCATGCATACCCCACAAGATATGCCACCAGAGGTCTCTTCACAGTCCCCAACTCCAGAACAGACTATGGGAGGCGCACAGTACTACAGACAGCCATGACTACATGGAACTCAACACATCAGGTAAATGATGCAAGCAGTAGAATCAGATAAAAAAAACAGATAAAAATACACCTCGTGGAACAGTAGGACTGTGAAGCAACACATAGGCACAGACACATGCATACATACACATGATAACATCCGCACTATACTGTAACGTCTGCTTCCAACTCACACCCGCAAACACGTAGAACCCCTGAACGCAGCTCACTTTCCAGACCACTTTCCAGCTCACGCTCTCAAACACCTAGAACTCCTGAACGCAGCTCACTCTCCAGATCCCAATCACCTGCATTCTAATCTCCTGTTCACATACCTGTGTGTCATTATCACACACGATTTAGTTCAGTTCTTTGCACCCCATCACTGTGAAGTATTTTTTGTTTTGTGACACGTCTTTCAGAGCTCTGGTTTTCCTGTGATTTACTCCTCCCGTGTATGATAGATTTTGCCTGCTTCACTAAATATGCATTTTTGCCTATTCCATGCCTGTACTTTAGCCTAGATTTCCTGTTATCTACATATTGCCTGATCTTCCGGACTATATTACTAGCCTTTTCCCTGCCTGTACTGTTGCCCTTTTGGACCCCCAGTGCATGAACTTCTGCCTGCCCCTGGACTCAGCTAACTGCTTCCTCCTATGGCCCTTTGCAATAAACACCTGCTGCGCCCTGCGCTTGAAACCAGCTCTTTGTCTCCCCTCACGTTCATTACCTATACACACACGTAAACATGGATTTTGTGTTGTAGATATGTGGTAGTAGAGTAGGTGCTTAAAGGCACACACTCAGTGTGTTGTGAAATCTGTTATGAATGTATTGTAATGTTTTAAAAATGGTATAACTGCCTTAATTTTGCTGGAGCCCAGGAAGAGTAGCTGATGGGGATCCATAATAAATACAAATTTTAAAAAACTAAAGTTAAAGGGATACTTCGGGATTTTGGCAATGAGGCCCTTTAGCTACTTCCCAGAGTCCTTGAACACGTAGATATGATTTTTATGTCTCTGTGTCCAGTATGAAGGAATTTAGAGGTAGTTTAGATAAAGGGCCTCATTGGAAATATCCCAAAGTATCCCATTAAGTCTTTGTGCTTTTAAAAGAAAGGGTTGTTCATTTGCTAGGCTATTGGTTGAAGGTGCAACACAATATAGATTATTGAATGACCTTTGATCTACTTCACTTAAACAATGATCTGTTACCAAGCTTGATGACTGTGGGCTGATATGTTACTTTTTCTTGTTCTAAATAGAGACGGCTAGAAGGGCCATGGGTCATATTAGATTGTCTAGAAACGCAGGAAACTAGCTTTGTTTGGGGTTGAGTGAGCTGCATGGCTGGATTATGGACCACACAACTGTGTCTGTGCTCAGTTAGGGGATGAGTGTCTGTCTACAGGATGTGTCTAGGTGATGAGTGTCTGTCTGTAGGCTGTGTCTAGGTGATGAGTGTCTGTCTGTAGGCTGTGTCTAGGTGATGAGTGTCTGTCTGTAAGCTGTGTCTAGGTGATGAGTGTCTGTCTGTAGGCTGTGTCTAGGTGATGAGTGTCTGTCTGTAGGCTGTGTCTAGGTGATGAGTGTCTGTCTGTAGGCTGTGTCTAGGTGATGAGTGTCTGTCTGTAGGCTGTGTCTACGTGATGAGTGTATGTCTGTAGGCTGTGTCTACGTGATGAGTGTATGTCTGTAGGTTCGGGCAAAGTACACTGTGTAAATCAACAAGGGTCTGGTAAATCCACAAGGGTCTGGTAAATCAACAAGGGTCTGGTAATTCCACAAGGGTCTGGTAAATCATCAAGGGTCTGGTAAATCCACAAGGGTCTGGTAAATCAACAAGGGTCTGGTAAATCAACAAGGGTCTGGTAAATCAACAAGGGTCTGGTAAATCATCAAGGGTCTGGTAAATCCACAAGGGTCTGGTAAATCATCAAGGGTCTGGTAAATCATCAAGGGTCTGGTAAATCCACAAGGGTCTGGTAAATCATCAAGGGTCTGGTAAATCCACAAGGGTCTGGTAAATCATCAAGGGTCTGGTAAATCAACTCTAAGGTCAAACGATCTGTATTACAGATGGAGGGGGGCCGTTAAGGATTCTACTATGCTGTTGTTGTGGCTATATGATGAACGATGGTGCTGTTGCTGATGATAGTAAGGGTGACGTTAGTGATGATAGTAAGGATGATGTTAGTGATGATAGTAAGGATGATGTTAGTGATGATAGTAAGGATGATGTTAGTGATGATAGTAAGGATGATGTTAGTGATGATAGTAAGGATGATGTTAGTGATGATAGTAAGGATGATTTTAGTGATGATAGTAAAGTTGATGTTAGTGATGATAGTATAGATGATGATGAGGAAGATGGTGATGATGATGATGATAGTAAAGCCGATGTTAGTTATGATAGTAAAGTTGATGTTAGGGATGATAGTGATGATAGTAAAGTTGATGTTAGTGATGATATTGATGATAGTAAAGTTCATGTTAGTGATGATAGTAAAGATGATGATGAGGAGGATGATGATGATAGTAAAGATGATGATGATAGTAAAGATGAGGATGATAGTACAGTTGATGTTAGTGATGATAGTATAGATGATAATAGTAAAGATGATGATGATAGTAAAGTTGATGTTAGTGATGGTAGTGATGATAGTAAAGATGATGATGATAGTAAAGTTGATGTTAGTGATGATAGTAAAGATGATGATGAGGAGGATGATGATGATAGTAAAGATGATGATGATGATAGTAAAGATGATGATGATAGTAAAGTTGATGTTAGTGATGATAGTGATGATAGTAAAGATGATGATGATAGTAAAGATGATGATAGTAAAGATGATAGTAAAGATGATGATGATAGTATAGATGATGTTAGTGATGATAGTATAGATGATGTTGGTGATGATAGTAACGATGATGATGATAGTAAAGATGATGATGATAGTAAAGATGATGTTAGTGATGATAGTAAAGATCATGGTGATAGTAAAGATGATGTTAGTGATGATAGTAAAGATGATGATGATAGTATAGATGATGTTAGTGATGATAGTATAGATGATGTTAGTGATGATAGTAAAGATGATGATGAGGAGGATGATGATGATGATGATGATAATAAATATGATAATAATGATGATGAATATGATTGGACAAATGTATTTCAAGTGTGTGTGTGTGTGTGTGTGTGTATGTGTGTGTGTGTGTGTGTGTGTGTGTGTGTGTGTGTGTGTGTGTGTGTGTGTGTGTGTGTGTGTGTGTGTGTGTGTGTGTGTGTGTGTGTGTGTGTGCGTGTGCGTTTACAATATAAGTGTTGGCTTTATTTTCTTCACACTCCTTTCACACAGCACTGTTCTAGAATATTGGACCGTTGGATTTCATACTTTTTGAATTCTCAGTACAGCTCAGACAATTTCTCCACCTGTCAACACATTCAAATGAAAAGAGGAAGTGTACCGGAGCCGCGTTGGTTGGGAATTAAGGGTTGGTGCACATTCGGGATATGCGTATGCGGATGTTGGTCTCAGAACCATTTACCTATGTCACAATTGGACGCCTGACTAACGCGTCTCAGCGTCTATGCAATATGATTTACGGTTACATGCTCTGTCACTTTGCAAATCATCTCGAAATATTGTGCCGTGAGTCAAACAAAATCAAAGAAGTAAAGTTTAAAACACAAAAGAAGGATTGTAGATTGGAAAATCAAGATTTCAATTTTTCAAATGTTCTTTATTATATGTTTTCTCCCAACACTTCCCCATCACTGGAGAAAACTGTTTTATTTTCCCCTACACTTCCCCATCACTGGAGAAAACTGTTTTATTTTCCCCCTACACTTCCTTATCACTGGAGAACACTGTTTTATTTTCCCCTACACTTCCCCATCACTGGAGAACACTGTTTTATTTTCCCCTACACTTCCCATCACTGGAGAAAACTGTTTTATTTTCCCCTACACTTCCCCATCACTGGAGAACACTGTTTTATTTTCCCCTACACTTCCCCATCACTGGAGAAAACTGTTTTATTTTCCCCTACACTTCCCCATCACTGGAGAAAACTGTTTTATTTTCCCCCTACACTTCCCCATCACTGGAGAAAACTGTTTTATTTTCCCCTACACTTCCCCATCACTGGAGAAAACTGTTTTATTTTCCCCTACACTTCCCCATCACTGGAGAAAACTGTTTTATTTTCCCCTACACTTCCCCATCACTGGAGAAAACTGTTTTATCTCCCCCCTACACTTCCTTATCACTGGAGAACACTGTTTTATTTTCCCCTACACTTCCCCATCACTGGAGAACACTGTTTTATTTTCCCCTACACTTCCCATCAATGGAGAAAACTGTTTTATTTTCCCCTACACTTCCCCATCACTGGAGAACACTGTTTTATTTTCCCCTACACTTCCCCATCACTGGAGAAAACTGTTTTATTTTCCCCTACACTTCCCCATCACTGGAGAACACTGTTTTATTTTCCCCTACACTTCCCCATCACTGGAGAAAACTGTTTTATTTTCCCCTACACTTCCCCATCACTGGAGAAAACTGTTTTATTTTCCCCCTACACTTCCCCATCACTGGAGAAAAATGTTTTATTTTCCCCCTACACTTCCCCATCACTGGAGAAAAATGTTTTATTTTCCCCCTACACTTCCCCATCACTGGAGAAAACTGTTTTATTTTCCCCTACACTTCCCCATCACTGGAGAAAACTGTTTTATTTTCCCCCTACACTTCCCCATCACTAGAGAAAAATGTTTTATTTTCCCCCTACACTTCCCCATCACTGGAGAAAAATGTTTTATTTTCCCCCTACACTTCCCCATCACTGGAGAAAACTGTTTTATTTTCCCCTACACTTCCCCATCACTGGAGAAAACTGTTTTATTTTCCCCCTACACTTCCCCATCACTGGAGAAAACTGTTTTATTTTCCCCCTACACTTCCCCATCACTGGAGAACACTGTTTTATTTTCCCCTACACTTCCCCATCACTGGAGAAAACTGTTTTATTTTCCCCTACACTTCCCCATCAGTGGAGAACACTGTTTTATTTTCCCCTACACTTCCCTATCACTGGAGAAAACTGTTTTATTTTTCCCCTACACTTCCCCATCACTGGAGAAAACTGTTTTATTTTCCCCCTACACTTCCCCATCACTGGAGAAAACTGTTTTATTTTCCCCTACACTTCCCCATCACTGGAGAAAACTGTTTTATTTTCCCCTACACTTCCCCATCACTGGAGAACACTGTTTTATTTTCCCCTACACTTCCCCATCACTGGAGAAAACTGTTGTATTTTCCCCTACACTTCCCCATCACTGGAGAAAACTGTTTTATTTTCCCCCTACACTTCCCCATCACTGGAGAAAACGGTTTTATTTTCCCCCTACACTTCCCCATCACTGGAGAAAACTGTTGTATTTTCCCCTACACTTCCCCATCACTGGAGAAAATGGTTTTATTTTCCCCCTACACTTCCCCATCACTGGAGAAAACTGTTTTATTTTCCCCTACACTTCCCCATCACTGGAGAAAACTGTTTTATTTTCCCCCTACACTTCCCCATCACTGGAGAAAACTGTTTTATTTTCCCCCTACACTTCCCCATCACTGGAGAAAACTGTTTTATCTCCCCCCTACACTTCCCCATCACTGGAGAAAACTGTTGTATGCAGCAAATTCACATTGCAGGCATGTGTATCCTCCCGTGCAGTCCGTTGCCATCTGTTAAGATTAACTAAACTTTTCCAATTGTTTATGTGGGTCTTAAAGTTATACTTTAAGGAGTAATAGCTCTTATTTGTAACTATGATTAGCATTATAAAAGTGTACAATTGAAGTTATCTTTGATGCATTTGTATCAATTTCATGCATGTTTTTCATACTCAAACAAGCTATATTTCCTTCTATATTTCCTTCTTCTGTCTTTCCGTCTTTATGGATTCCTATCATGGATCTGCCATCATATCAAAATAAGCTTCCATGGTTGAAGCTTTGTGTATAAAATGGATGTCAACTGTCTCTGTGTTTATACTTTTCATAAGTGACCATGACCAATCTCTATACAGCTTATCAGTTGTGCATTTACGATGATGCTGGCGGTAATTTCAGTCAGTATGAATCAAGCTAAGAGACAGATTTATCTTCCATTGGTTGTCATATGTTTTTCTTCTCATATACAGTTTGGCCATGTGCAGAAGTGTGGTCATTCTATTTAATCAAAACTATATGTGGCTTTTATTTTCTAGGAATAAGCTTGCGTCCAAACCCAGGCCCACTACTACTACGTGGAGGTTATTGAAATACTTTTTCTCTCTCCATAACCGACCTGACATAGTGTGTGCCAATATGATTCCTCATGCCGTGAGAGGGTCACCGGAGTGTGAAATTGAGCAGTGTTACCCTGCACTGTACTGAGAGGAAAAAAGGGGGAGAGAGAAGGCAGAGAGAAATGAAGAGGGAGAGCGATAGGAGAGAGAAAAAAGAGAGATGAGAGAAAGAAAAACTGTGTGTGTGTGTGTGCGTGCGTGCGTGCGTACGTGTGCGTTTGTGCGTGCGCGTGTGTGGGTTCTGAGACACCGTTGAGACAAACGCTGAGACAATGAGACCTTGATCGTTGAGAGCACAGCATACATTCCAACACCGAAAAAGTGGCTGAGTTCTCACTCTTTTAAAAATGTTTACAGTCTGCAACATCCAAAGTCCACGGGAGAAAAAACGGTGTGCCTACCATCAAGAAACTATAATGTAGCCCTTTTCTGCACTTATCCTTACAGTGCAGAGTCAGCCACAGTGTGTCACCTTCGCCACTTCCAAACACTGACTCACCAATAAAGATTGACATACTACACATAGCAACAGTAACCAAGGTCAAACCTACATCAGATATTTGGCAGGCAATACAATCTGTAGCTATAAGGTGAAACCATAAAAATAAAAATATTTGTGTGTAGCTGACTGAAACTAATTTAGACAAACAGTAAGTAGTTCAGCACACTGTGTAGTAAAACTGCAACATTTTGTATAAGGTTATAAAAAACAGGGTTGCTCTGTGAAGTTTAAAACTGGGAGGTTTCTGGATTGCAGAAGGGGGTAGAAGAGACGAGAAAGGAGAGGAGCAGAGCGGAGAGAAGAGAAGAGAGGGGAGGAGTGTTGGTCGCTGAAGTAATTTAGCTCTGATGGTGGAGCGCAATCGCAGCAAGAGCCAAGGGGAAAAGGGGCCAATGCATCACACTGAGTCTCTGTCCGGAGTCGGTTCTTATGATTGATCACCTCATGCGTCACTTTAATTTAAAAGTCAATTGCATCTATAGATACCTGTCAGACTGGAGCGTCCCCTAATGCCATCCCCACTGCAGAACAACCCTCACTACCTCAGTTCCTCTCCTTAGAAACCAACCCCAACGTCGCACAGAGCTTTAGCAGTCAGTTGAGGAACAAAGGGAGGAGAAAATAAAGGAGGGAATCAGTGCAATCTTTCATCTGAGCTGTTTCTTTCTGACAGGTATGAGTCCAGAGATGATTTGTTTCAGAGATGGATTGGAAACCGGTGAAACACAGCTTATACTGAGCGGCTGGGAGAGCGCTAGAGATCCAGATACCATTGAAATGTAAAATAAAGAGAGAAAAAAGGAAAGAAAGGAGGAATTTCTCTCTTAGATCCATAATCTCTCACTTACCATACAAATGACTATTCTGCCACTATTCCTCCAGAATATTGTAGCTTTCATAACACCAGTGACCTTACCAAGAGGTTCAGACCTCTTCACGTCTAAAAGCTGTTAGAGTGACAGAGTCAAGGTCAAGGATTCACTCCTTCAAGTCGCTACACTGGTGTCAGGAATGGGATGGTGCTGCAAATATTCCAGTTTCAATCTTCTGCTTCCTAAATTACAATTCCCTTTCTATACTTGAACATACCTCTCCTATTTGTATACAATATTGGGAGCTGTAACGCTTTGTGGTATTGAGACATAAAAGATGAGAACTGACTTGTAAAACTATTTCCTACACTTTTTCTTTAATAGTTTAGGTATTAGAGCTGGGAGACACTCTCACTGGTAAATGATTGGGAGATCACACCCTTGAAATTATTCTTATCTCTTGGCAATTACATGTTATTTTGGTGAGGAACACACGGGATCATCTGAATCATCTCAAACAGGACTGAACGTTTCACAAAATTAATTGGGGGCTGTCTTCACCTTTGATTTGCGATCATAAAATCGAACATGTTATCTTCAACCGTTATTATTTAATTGTGTCAGTGGAGGAAAATCAGGTGTTTTATTCACGTTTGTTCGAAAGGAGAACTCTTTAAATATAATGACCATTATATAAAAACATACTGCTCCCCCTTGAAAAAAAATTGCAGGATCCTGTCAAATGAAACACTGGATGAAAAGTGGACCTAAAATAAGACGCAATCATAATCACAAAAAAAATAAACATTTATTAGAAATTATATAAAATCCATGAATGATGTTACAGTGCCTTGCGAAAGTATTCGGCCCCCTTGAACTTTGCGACCTTTTGCCACATTTCAGGCTTCAAACATAAAGATATAAAACTGTATTTTTTTGTGAAGAATCATCAACAAGTGGGACACAATCATGAAGTGGAACGACATTAATTGGATATTTCAAACCTTTTTAACAAATCAAAAACTGAAAAATTGGGCGTGCAAAATTATTCAGCCCCTTTACTTTCAGTGCAGCAAACTCTCTCCAGAAGTTCAGTGAGGATCTCTGAATGATCCAATGTTGACCTAAATGACTAATGATGATAAATACAATCCACCTGTGTGTAATCAAGTCTCCGTATAAATGCACCTGCACTGTGATAGTCTCAGAGGTCCGTCAAAAGCGCAGAGAGCATCATGAAGAACAAGGAACACACCAGGCAGGTCCGAGATACTGTTGTGAAGAAGTTTAAAGCCGGATTTGGATACAAAAAGATTTCTCAAGCTTTAAACATCCCAAGGAACACTGTGCAAGCGATAATATTGAAATGGAAGCAGTATCAGACCACTGCAAATCTACCAAGACCTGGCCGTCCCTCTAAACTTTCAGCTCATATAAGGAGAAGACTGATCAGAGATGCAGCCAAGAGGCCCATGATCACTCTGGATGAACTGCAGAGATCTACAGCTGAGGTGGGAGACTCTGTCCATAGGACAACAATCAGTCGTATATTGCACAAATCTGGCCTTTATGGAAGAGTGGCAAGAAGAAAGCCATTTCTTAAAGATATCCATAAAAGTGTTGTTTAAAGTTTGCCACAAGCCACCTGGGAGACACACCAAACATGTGGAAGAAGGTGCTCTGGTCAGATGAAACCAAAATTGAACTTTTTGGCAACAATGCAAAACGTTCTGTTTGGCGTAAAAGCAACACAGCTGAACACACCATCCCCACTGTCAAACATGGTGGTGGCAGCATCATGGTTTGGGCCTGCTTTTCTTCAGCAGGGACAGCGAAGATGGTTAAAATTGATGGGAAGATGGATGGAGTCAAATACAGGACCATTCTGGAAGAAAACCTGATGCAGTCTACAAAAGACCTGAGACTGGGATGGAGATTTGTCTTCCAACAAGACAATGATCCAAAACATAAAGCTAAATCTACAATGGAATGGTTCAAAAATAAACATATCCAGGTGTTAGAATGGCCAAGTCAAAGTCCAGACCTGAATCCAATCGAGAATCTGTGGAAAGAACTGAAAACTGCTGTTCACAAATGCTCTCCATCCAACCTCGCTGAGCTCGAGCTGTTTTGCAAGGAGGAATGGGAAAAAATTTCAGTCTCTCGATGTGCAAAACTGATAGAAACATACCCCAAGCGACTTACAGCTGTAATCGCAGCAAAAGGTGGCGCTACAAAGTATTAACTTGAAGGGGCTGAATAATTTTGCACGCCCAATTTTTCAGTTTTTGATTTGTTAAAAAACGTTTGAAATATCCAATAAATGTCGTTCCACTTCATGATTGTGTCCCACTTGTTGTTGATTCTTCACAAAAAAATACAGTTTTATATCTTTATGTTTGAAGCCTGAAATGTGGCAAAAGGTCGCAAAGTTCAAGGGGGCCGAATACTTTCGCAAGGCACTGTATACACATGATAGTGTTCAATAAGCATGAAAAAGGAGGCAACGTTTTGAAAAGCAGGAGGTAGGCTACTACCTACCTAACTTGTCCAATAAGAATGTTTTGAAAAGCAGGAGGCGGGCTACAACCTACCTCACTTGTCCAATTAGAATGTTTTGAAAAGCAGGAGGTACTGTAGGCTACTACTGTCACGGCCGTCAAAAGAAGTGGACCAAAGTGCAGCATGGTGAGCATACATTTTATTTTAAAATGTCGCCAAAAAAACAACAGCGAAGCTTACAGGGCTAAGTGCCACAAACAAAGTTAACCACCCATACTGAAAGGAGGGAAAAAGGGCTACCTAAGTATGATTCCCAATCAGAGACAACAATAGACAGCTGTCCCTGATTGAGAACCATACCCGGCAAAAACATAGAAATAAAGAAACATAGAAAACCAAAAATAGAATGCCCACCCCACATCACACCCTGACCTAACCAAATAGAGAAATAAAATGTCTCTCTAAGGTCAGGGCATGACAACTACCTACCTAGCCCAGTAATGGACTAAAGGAGCCTAATGTTACTCCTTCTAGTCCAAGGGCCTTACATGTTCTATTTAGAGGTGAATTGGCTCTGGCAACCAAAACAGACAAATTACAGTACAGTTCTAGAAACATAAAGCTCTCTACTTTCATATCCCATCAAAATAATTTCACAAATACAAAATATACACTTACTGTACACTCTTAGAAAAAAAGGTGCTATCGTGAACCTAAAAGGGTTCTTCTGCTGTCCCCATAGGAGAACCCTTTTTGGTTCCAGGTAGAACTCTTTTAAGTCCCATGTAGAGACTTTTTCAGAGAGGGTTCATCCCAAAAGGGTTCTACCTGGAGCCAAAAAGTGTTCTCCTATGGGGACAGCCGAAGAACCCTTTTGGAACAGTATACACTGTTTTAACCCTTTACAGTAGTCGGAATTGGCCTATATGGATAGGGCTAAATGTAAATGTTTCTTACAAAAAAAATATGAAAAGCATATGCATAACCATGGTAGAAACTGAAAGGGAACAGTTTCGAGATTATGGAAAAATGATTAGACCAAATAGACAATAGTTCACCGAACCCAATAATTCACCTGACACAAGATTGAATCCAAACATTGCACTGTTGATTTTATGTGCAATTTACATTCACTTTACCTTTCACCACATTTGTTGATAACAAAATCTGAAAATACTCTGGATATATTCAGTAACATGATAATAATATTCCTGGAAAATGTAGGGTAGGTGCAATATAAGAAAAACAAATGACAAGGGTTTGAGTGAGAGGACTACTAGTATCTCCAAGTGGCCACACACCTCTCCAAAGTGTGCACAGTTCCTAAGTAATTTCAATGCACTATTATGACTAAAAGAAGAGTCTTCAACTATAAGGTGTTTTTTGAGCTCTCCTAGGTGTGCCGATGAGGAACTAGAGCAAGAACACTTGTAGTTGTTTTGTTTGGAACACAACCCTGCATCCCCACTAGAGGTCGACCGAATATGATTTTTCACGCCGATACCAATACCGATTATTGGAGGACCAAAAAAAGCAGATACCGATTAATTGGCCGATTTAAAATAAATACAAAATAAAATAATAATGTATTTGTAATAATGACAATTACAACAATACTGAATGAACACTTATTTTAACTTAATATAATACATCAATAAAATCAATTTAGCCTCAAATAAAATGAAACATGTTCAATTTGGTTTAAATAATGCAAAAACAAAGTGTTGGAGAAGAAAGTAAAAGTGCAATATGTGCCATGTTTAAGTTCCTTGCTCAGAACATGAGAACATATGAAAGCTGGTGGTTCCTTTTAACAGGAGTCTTCAATATTCCCAGGTAAGAAGTTTTAGGTTGTAGTTATTATAGGAATTATAGGACAATTTCTCTCTATACGATTTGTATTTCATATACCTTTGACTATTGGATGTTTTTATAGGCACTTTAGTATTGCCAGTGTAACAGTATAGCTTTCCTCCCTCTCCTCGCCCCTACCTGGGCTCGAACCAGGAACACATCGACAACAGCCACCCTCGAATCAGCGTTAACCATCGCTCCGCAAAAGCCGAGGCCCTTGCAGAGCAAGGGGAACAACCACTCCAAGTCTCAGAGTGAGTGATGTTTGAAACACTATTTCACCTGGTTAATATTGCCTGCTAACCTGGATTTCTTTTAGCAAAATATGCAGTTTTAAAAATATATACTTCTGTGTATTGATTTTAAGAAAGGCATTGATGTTTATGGTTAGGTACAGTCGTGCAACGATTGTGCTTTTTTCGCAAATGCGCTTTTGTTAAGAGATAAAGACTTTCTAATCGACCGGGCACGGGTATCCTGGAAGGATATTGATCTCATTCCTTCAGTAGAGGATTCCTGGTTATTCTTTAAAAGAGCTTTCCTCACCATCTTAAATAACCATGCCTCATTCAAAAAATGTAGAACAGGAACAGATATAACCCTTGGTTCACTCCAGACCTGACTGCCCTTGACCAGCACAAAAAAAAATCCTGTGGCGTATTGCATTAGCATCGAATAGCCCCCGCAATATGCAACTTTTCAGGGAAATTAGGAACCAATACACACAGGCAGTTAGGAAAGCAAAGGCTAGCTTTTTCAAACAGAAATGTGCATCCTGTAGCACAAACTCCAATAAGTTCTGGGACACTGTAAAGTCCATGGAGAATAAGAGCACCTCCTCCCAGTTGCCCACTGCACTGAGGCTAGGAAACACTGTCACCACCGATAAATCCACGATAATTGAGAATTTCAAAAATGATTTTTCTATTTCTGGCCATGCTTTCCACCTGGCTACCCTTACCCCAGCCCACAGCCATGCAACCCCCACAGCAACTTGCCCACGCCTCCCCATTTCTCCTTCACCCAAATCCAGATAGCTGATGTTCTGAAAGAGCTGCAAAATCTGGACCCCTACAAGTCAGCCGGGCTAGACAATCTGTACCCTTTCTTTCTAAAATAATCAGCCGAAATTGTTGCAAGCCCTATTAATAGCCTGTTCAACCTCTCTTTCGTATTGTCTGACATCCCCAAAGTCTGGAAAGCTGCCACAGTCATCCCCCTATTCAAAGGGGGAGACACTCTAGACCCAAACTGCTACAGACCAATATCTATCCTACCCTGCCTCTTCGACAGCATGTCTTCGAAAGCCAAGTTAACAAACAGATCACCAACGATTTTGAATCCCACCGTACCTTCTCCACTATGCAATCTGGTTTCTGAGCTGGTCATGGGTGCACCTCAGCCACGCTCAAGGTCCTAAACGATATCATAACCGCCAACGATAAGAGACAATACTGCGCAGCTGTATTCATCGACCTGGCCAAGGCTTTCGACTCTGTCAATCACCACATTCTTATCGGCAGACTCAACAGCCATGGTTTCTCAAATGACTGCATCGCCTGGTTCACCAACTACTTCTCAGACAGTGTTCAGTGTTTCAAATCAGAGGGCCTGTTGTCCGGACCTCTGGCAGTCTCTATTGGGGGTGCCACAGGGTTAAATTCTCAGGATGATTCTTTTCTCTGTATACATCAATGATGTCGCTCTTGCCTCTGGTGATTCTCTGATTCACCTCTACGCATACGACACCATTCTGTATACTTCTGGCCCTTCTTTGGGCACTGTGTTAACATACCTCCAGACGAGCTTAAATGCCAAACAACTCTCCTTCTGTGGCCTCCAACTGCTCTTAAATGCAAGTAAAACTAAATGCATGCACATACTGCATCAGGGATTTTGGCCCACTCCTCCATACAGACCTTCTCCAGATTCTTCAGGTTTCGGGGCTGTCGCTGGGCAATACGGACTTTCAGCTGCCTACAAAGATTTTCTATTGGGTTCAGGTCTGGAGACTGGCTAGGCCACTCCAGGACCTTGAGATGCTTCTTACGGAGCCACTCCTTAGTTGCCCTGGCCATGTGTTTCTGGTCGTTGTCATGATGGAAGACCCAGCCACGACCCATCTTCAATGCTCTTACTGAGGGAAGGAGGTTGTTGGCCAAGATCTCGCAAATCATGGCCCCATCCATCCTCCCCTCAAAACGGTGCAGTCGTCCTGTCCCCTTTACAGAAAAGCATCCCCAAAGAATGATGTTTCCACCTCCATGCTTCACGGTTGGGATGGTGTTCTTGGGGTTGTACTCATCCTTCTTCTTCCTCCAAACACGGCGAGTGGAGTTTAGACCAAAAAGCTATATTTGGTCTGTGGACTGTGGACCCAGCTCTCTTCAGGTAATTGACCAGGTCCTGCCGTGTAGTTCTGGGCTGATCCCTCACCTTCCTCATGATCATTGATGCCCCACGAGATGAGATATTGCATGGAGCCCCAGACCGAGGGTGATTTACCGTCATCTTGAACTTCTTCCATTTTCTAATAATTGCGCCAACAGTCGTTGCCTTCTCACCAAGCTGCTTGCCTATTGTCCTGTAGCCCATCCCAGCCTTATGCAGTTCTACAATTTAACCCTGATGTCCCTACACAGCTGTCTGGTCTTGGCCATTGTGGAGAGGTTGGAGTCTGTTTGATTGAGTGTGTGGACAGGTTTCTTTTATACAGGTAACGAGTTCAAACAGGTGCAGTTAATACAGGTAATGAGTGGAGAACAGGAGGGCTTCTTAAGGAAAAACTAACTGTTCTGTGAGAGCTGGAATTCTTACTGGTTGGTAGGTGATCAAATACTTATGTCATGCAATAAAATGCAAATTAATTACTTAAAAATCATACAATATGATTTTCTTATTTTTTGTTTTGGATTCCATCTCTCACAGTTGAAGTGTACCTATGATAAAAATTACACACCTCTACATGCTTTGTAAGTAGGAAAACCTGCAAAAAAAAATTGATCGCACTTGGTTGAGCGCCCTCCACTTGTTTTGATTATCAATATTTATTTACAGACACTATAGTAAACTACAGTCTAATCATATTTAAGTTAATTTCATATTCAAGATAACTGCCACGTGGTTCTCCACCCATGTCGGCAGCCTACTCTATTTCAATGAGACCACACATACTAGGCACACTTGAATTCAAACACCCAACTAGGCGAGGTAGGCTACTGAAGTTGAAGTAGTGATTTCTGAGTGTGTGATCAATGCAAAAAAAATATGTTATTTTAATACAAAAGGTAGGCTAACGCATACAAAGCAGAAAGAGGACCATTTCAAAATAATCTGTGGGACAACAAAAATATCTGTCTGACCGCCCACTCCCGCCTGCAGCCTGTTGTTTTTTACTTAGAGAATAGTGTTGTTTTCTAACCTGATACAAACTTGTCTGTGTGATTTAGTCATAAGACTGGGCGTATAGCTAACATCCGTTATGGTGTGAACACAACATGTGACACATCACGTGTTTTTCCAATCTGCAGGATCTCAGCTGTGTGGAAACTTGCATAAAGGAGCACATTATAGTGTGAGCTGTGGCAAATGCAGTTCGACGGTTGAGCCCTCCTGCTATCAACCTCTGGCTATCTTAATCTGCACAGACAAACTAATCGCCTTTTACACACTATGTTCCACACCCCTGTTTACACACATCTGCTAACTACCACGTAAACAAAGAGGTTGTACTTTCCTATAAAAGCTGAGACCAAACTCTATTCGTGGTGCTTTTAACTTTGCACTATTGGGTGATTGTAAAATAAAGTTGTTGTTTGAAGAGTCTACAGTCTCACTTCCTTTTGATTAGAAATTCCACGTAACTGGTGACAGGGGCCCAGAAGACCAGTCTCTGACAGAGGAGAGGTGAGATACAACACTATATTCTCTATGTCCAGCAAACACTGGACAAGCCAGATTATTTTTAAGGCTGTCTGACAAACCTCCAAAGATGATGTCCAAACTGTATCAAGTGTTGATAGAGGCTTTTCTTGATGACACAATACTTGTAAACCTAAAATGTGAGGAAGACCTAGGAGACGCTACTGATGATGACGAATGGATACAGATACAGTTGAAGTCGGAAGTATACATACACCTTAGCCAAATACATTTAAACTCAGGTTTTCACAAGTCCTGACACTTAATCCTAGTAAACATTGGTCTGCCACTGCGAGGACGATCAGCTGTCTGTCCTTTCTCCCTGTAGCACTGTCTTAGGCTTCTCACAGTATGGACATTGCAATGTATTGCCCTGGCCACATCTGCAGTCCTCATGCCTCATGACGTTCACACAGATGAGCAGGGACCCTGGGCATCTTTCTTTTGGTGTTTTTCAGAGTCAGTAGAAAAGCCTCTTTAGAAAGACAGGGTCCTGGAAAAGGGACATTTATTTTTTTCCTGAGTTTATATGCATATGTTATGGTCTTGTTGGCTGAATTCTGGCAAAAAGTATGTTATTTTATCTCAGCATGTCTGCAGATTCTCCTTTGTTCCTGGTTTTGTGTGCTTGGAAATGTTGATACTGGAGACATTTATCAGAAGAAACCTAACATTTATAGTGGCTAATAAATGCATTGCCATTAATTGGAAGGTTGGATATACTTCCACAATGTATGTAAGAAAAGTCAAGTTCTGTACAGTATCACTAGATTTGTTTAAAGATTAAGGGTATACTGTGCAACTTTCAAAACGTCTGGATGCCTTATATGGAATGCTGTACGACAAAAGGAGTCTGTATTGAAAACATGCACACGTCAGGGCCCCGGGGGTCTGCCATCCTGTTGGTTGTTACTCTGGGCTTGGCCTAACACACCTGAAACCAACAAGGAAATGGTTCACTAAGATCCTAAAGCTGAGAGGGGTGTGTTGGGGCGCTGCAGGGCAGTGGACCACTAAGGGGCAGGATGGGCAACCCACCTATTTGTGTGCAAGTAAAATAAGCTCTACAGTACTATTAAACCTATGATATGAACTACAGTATAACATGTACTGTAAGTATAACATGTAACATGACATGTACTGTCTGGAGGTTACAGAACTACGAACTCAAACAATGACAGGATTATGTTGCCTTAAAGACAGGTCAAACAACAACCCAGCAACAACATTTATTTACTTTTATTTTACCTTTATTTAACCAGGTAGGCCTGTTGAGAACACCTTTATTTAACCAGGTAGGCCTGTTGAGAACACCTTTATTTAACCAGGTAGGCCTGTTGAGAACACCTTTATTTAACCAGGTAGGCCTGCTGAGAACACCTTTATTTAACCAGGTAGGCCTGTTGAGAACAAGTTCTCATTTACAACTGCAACTTGGCCAAGATAAACAAAGCAGTGTGACAAAAACAACAACACAGAGTTACACATGGGATAAACAAACTTACAGTCAATAACACAATAGAAAAATCAATATACAGTGTGTGCAAATGTAGTAAGGCAATAAATAAGCCATAGTGGCAAAATAATTACAATTTAGCATTAACACGGGAGTGATAGATGTGCAGATGATGACGTCCAAGTAGAGATACTGGAGTGTAAAAGAGCAAAAAGATAACAATGTGGGGATGAGGTAGTTGGGTGCGCTATTTACAGATGGGCTGTGTACAGGTGCAGTGATCGGTAAGCTGCTCTGACAGCTGATGCTTATAGTTAGTGAGGGAGATGTAAGTCTTCAGCTTCAGTGACTTTTGCAATTAGTTTCAGTCATTGGCAGCAGAGAACTGGAAGGAACGGCAGCCAAAGGGATCGGTAGGATAGTCAGTTTTTCGAAGGTATGGTGGTTGACTTCAGAAAACACCCCCAAAATCCCCCCCCCCTTCGAGATTGATGGTAAACATATCACCACCACCAACATACATTTCAGTTATGCAATGCTATTGGTGGATGGTTGGAAGTTTCTTACTGCAGGGCAAATCCAACAAGGGTCATTGGGTCGTTACAATTCTATAAAGATACTGTATGTTCAGAAAGGGGTCAATCAATAACCCTGCATGAAAAACACATGTCCCCCCTTGTCCATGTTAAGACCAGCCATGACACAACACTTACAAGGCAATTAACTGGTGACCCAGACTAGACTAATGTGGAGGAGGAACATGCCTCCATTTTGTCCAAGTGCACAGCAGTTTCCTGAGAGAGTATGTGTGTCTGTGTGTGAATGGTATCGATGCGTAAAACGGGATCTGGATTGACTGGGAGAATTGGATTTTTTTCAGCTGCCACAAGAAGTACATCCACTGGTGTGCTTTCTTGGTGACTGCTGTGAAGTTGACCTCCCACTTCAGGTTGTGGGAGAACATTGTCCCCAGGAATATGAATGATTCAGCCGTGCTAACAGCTGAGGCATCAATCTCGAGGGGGAGAGATGTTGGGGATGTTTCCTGAAGTCAACCACCATCTGCATGGTTTCATCTGTAGTGAGTTCAAGGTTATTGTGAATGCACCAGGCCACTTGTGTGTGTTCACGTGTGTGTGGATTTATTGTGCAAGAGTGTGCATGTCGTATGTTCATCAGTATATGTAAGTACCACAGGAGGACAGACCTTAACTGAGGAGGACAGGCTCATTGTAATGGCTGTTGCGGAATAGGTGGAATAGTATGAAAAACATCAAACATATTGTTTCCATGTGTTTGATGCCATTCCATATACTCCGTTCCAGCCATTATTATGAGTCATCCTCCTCTTAGCAGCCTCCACTGGTAAGTACGTGTGAGTTCATACAGTACTTTAATACGTGCATGACTATGTATTAGTGTGTGTGTGCGTGTACTGCTGAACTTGTGATCCCCACAGAGTGGTGTGTTTGGACTAGGGTACTTTTTTAGAATTTTACCCCTTTTTTCTCCCCAATTTCGTGGTATCCAATTGTTGTAGTAGCTACTATCTTGTCTCATTGCTACAACTCCCGTACGAGCTCGGGAGAGACGAAGGCTGAATGTCATGCGTCCTCCGATACACAACCCAACCAGCCATACTGCTTCTTAACACAGCGCGCATCCAACCCGGAAGCCGTACCAATGTGTCGGAGGCTACACTGTTCACCTGGCAACCTTGGCTAGCGCGCACTGCGCCCGGCCCGCCACAGGAGTCGCTGGTGCGCGATGAGACAAGGAGATCCCTACCGACCAATCCCTCCCTAACCCGGACGACGCTAGGCCAATTGTGCGTCGCCCCACGGACCTCCCGGTCGCGGCCAGTTACGACAGAGCCTGGGCGCGAACCCAGGGACTCTGATGGCACAGCTGGCGCTGCAGTACAGCGCCCTTAACCAACCACTTAATCAGTGATAGGCCTGATCACCACCCGGGAGGCCCTGGACTAGGGTACTTAGTCCCCTCCTGTATTCCCTGTTCACCAAACACGACTCCAACACCATCATTAAGTTTGCTGATGAGAGAACAGTGATAGGCCTGATCACCGACAACGATGAGACGGCCTATAGGGAGGAGGTCAGAGAACTGGCAATGTGGTGCCAGGACAACAACCTCTCCCTGAATGTGAGCAAGACAAAGGAGCTGATCATGGACTACAGGAAAAGGCGGGCCGAAAAGGCGGGCCGAACAGGCCCCCATTAACATTGACGGGGTTGTAGTGGAGCGGGTCGAGAGTTTCAAGTTCTTTGGTGTCCACATCACCATTAATCTATCATGGTCCAAACATATCAAAACAGTCGTAAAGAGGGCACGACAAAACCTTTAACCCCTCAGGAGACTGAAAAGATTTCGCATGGGCCCCCAGATCCACAAAATGTTCTACAGCTGCACCATCGAGAGCATCCTGACCGGTTGCATCACCGTCTGGTATGGCAACTGCTTGGCATCTGACCATAAGGCGATAAAGAGGGTAGTGTGAATGGCCCAGTACATCACTGGGCCCAAGCTTCATGCCATCCAGGACCTACAGTGGGGAGAACAAGTATTTGATACACTGCCGATTTTGCAGGTTTTCCTACTTACAAAGTATGTAGAGGTCTGTCATTTTTTTATCATAGGTACACTTCAACTGTGAGAGACGGAATCTAAAAAAAAAAGAAGAAAATCATATTGTATGATTTTTAAGTAATTAATTTGCATTTTATTGCATGACATAAGTATTTGATCACCTACCAACCAGTAAGAATTCCAGCTCTCACAGAACAGTTATTTTTTATTTAAGAAGCCCTCCTGTTCTCCACTCATTACCTGTATTAACTGAACCTATTTGAACTCGTTACCTGTATAAAAGAAACCTGTCCACACACTCAATCAAACAGACTCCAACCTCTCCACAATGGCCAAGACCAGAGGGCTGTGTAAGGACATCAGGGTTAAATTAACCTACAAAGCATTACATGGGCTTGCTCCTACCTATCTCTCTGATTTGGTCCTGCCGTACATACCTACACGTACGCTACGGTCACAAGACGCAGGCCTCCTAATTGTCCCTAGAATTTCTAAGCAAACAGCTGGAGGCAGGGCTTTCTCCTATAGAGCTCCATTTTTATGGAATGGTCTGCCTACCCATGTGAGAGACGCAAACTCGGTCTCAACCTTTAAGTCTTTACTGAAGACTCATCTCTTCAGTGGGTCATATGATTGAGTGTAGTCTGGCCCAGGAGTGTGAAGGTGAACGGAAAGGCTCTGGAGCAACGAACCGCCCTTGCTGTCTCTGCCTGGCCGGTTCCCCTCTTTCCACTGGGATTCTCTGCCTCTAACCCTATTACAGGGGCTGAGTCACTGGCTTACTAGGGCTCTTTCATACCGTCCCTAAGCGGGGTGCGTCACTTGAGTGGGTTGAGTCACTGATGTGATCTTCCTGTCTGGGTTAACGCCCCCCCTTGGGTTGTGCCGTGGCAGAGAGCTTTGAGGGCTATACTCGGCCTTGTCTCAGGATGGTAAATTGGTGGTTGAAGTTATCCCTCTAGTGGTGTGGGGGCTGTGCTTTGGCAAAGTGGGTGGGGTTATATCCTTCCTGTTTGGTCCTGTCCGGGGTTGTTGTCGGATGGGGCCACAGTGTCTCCTGACCACTCCTGTCTCAGCCTCCAGTATTTATGCTGCAGTAGTTTATGTGTCGGGGGACTAGGGTCAGTTTTTTATATCTGGAGTACTTCTCCTGTCCTATCCGGTGTCCTGTGTGAATTTAAGTATGCTCTCTCTAATTCTCTCTTTCTCTCTTTCTTTCTCTCTCTCGGAGGACCTGAGCCCTAGGACCATGCCTCAGGACTACCTGACATGGTGACTCCTTGCTGTCCCCAGTCCACCTGGCCGTGCTGCTGCTCCAGTTTCAACTGTTCTGCCTGTGATTATTATTGTTTGACCATGCTGGTCATTTATGAACATTTGAACGTCTTGGCCATGTTCTGTTGTAATCTCCACCCGGCACAGCCAGAAGAGGACTGGCCACCCCACATAGCCTGGTTCCTCTCTAGGTTTCTTCCTAGGTTTTGGCCTTTCTAGGGAGTTTTTCCTAGCCACCGTGCTTCTACACCTGCATTGTTTGCTGTTTGGGGTTTTAGGCTGGGTTTATGTGCAGCACTTTGAGATATCAGCTGATGTAAGAAGGGCTATATAAATACATTTGATTTGATTTGAAATTGTAGACCTGCACAAGGCTGGGATGGGCTTCAGGGCAATAGGCAAACAACTGTTGGCGCAATTATTACAATATGAAAGAAGTTCAAGATGACGGTCAATCACCCTCGGTCTGGGGCTCCATGCAAGATCTCACCTCGTGGGGCATCAATGATCATGAGGAAGGTGAGGGATCAGCCTAGAACTATACGGCAGGACCTGGTCAATGACCAGAAGAGAGCTGGGACCACAGTCTCAAAGAAAACCATTAGTAACACACTACGCCATCATGGATTAAAATCCTGCAGCGCACGCAAGGCCCCCCTGCTCAAGCCAGCGCATGTCCAGGCCCATCTGAAGTTTGCCAGTGACCATCTGGATAATCCAGAGGAGGAATGGGAGAAGGTCATGTGGTTTGATGAGACAAAAATATAGCTTTTTGGTCTAAACTCCACTCGCCGTGTTTGGAGGAAGAAGAAGGATGAGTACAACCCCAAGAACACCATCCCAACCGTGAAGCAAGGAGGTGGAAACATCATTCTTTGGGGATGCTTTTCTGCAAAGGTGACAGGTTGACGACTGCACCGTATTGAGGGGAGGATGGATGGGGCCATGTATCGCGAGATCTTGGCCAACAACCTCCTTCCCTCAGTAAGAGCATTGAAGATGGGTCGTGGCTGGGTCTTCCATCATGACAACGACCCGAAACACACAGCCAGGCCAACTAAAGAGTGGCTCCGTAAGAAGCATCTCAAGGTCCTGGAGTGGGCTAGGCAGCCAATACGGACTTTCAGCTGCCTCCAAAGATCTATTTGACCCAATAGAAAATCTTTGGAGGCAGCTGAAAGTCCGTATTGCCCAGCGACAGCCCTGAAACCTGAAGAATCTGGAGAAGGTCTGTATGGAGGAGTGGGCCAAAATCCCTGATGCAGTGTGTGCAAACCTAGTCAAGAACTACAGGAAACGTATGATCTCTGTAATTGCAAACAAAGGTTTCTGTACCAAATATTAAGTTCTGCTTTTCTGATGTATCAAATACTTATGTCATGCAATAAAATGCAAATTAATTACTTAAAAATCATACAATGTGATTTTCTGGATTTTTGTTTTAGATCCCGTCTCTCACAGTTGAAGTGTACCTATGATAAAAAATTACAGACCTCTACATGCTTTGTAAGTGTAACGGCAGATTTCCTCTTCATCTGAAAAGGAGTAAGGATCGGACCAAGATGCAGCATGGTAAGTGTTCATGACGATTTATTAAAAAGGAACTGAACACTGAAATACAAAACAATAAACGATGTGATGAAAATGAAATCCGAAACAGTACCGTGTGGCGACAAACACGCGCACGGAAACAAACATCCACAAACCAACAGTGAAACCCAGGCTACCTAAGTATGATTCTCAATCAGAGACAACTAACGACACCTGCCTCTGATTGAGAACCATTCTAGGCTGAACACAAAAACCAACATAGAAAAACAAACATAGACTGCCCACCCCAACTCACTTTATTTAGATCATACTAAATAAAGACAAAACAATGTAAATAAAGGTCAGAACGTGACAGTACCCCCCCAAAGATGCGGACTCCGGCCTCAAAACCTGAACCTATAGAGGAGGGCCTGGGTGGGCGTCTGTCCGCGGTGGCGGCTCTGGCGCGGGACGTGGACTCCACTTCACCATAGTTTTAGTGCACCTCTCAGCCCGCCTCCGTGGCCTCTTTAGAGCGGCGACCCTCGCTGCCGACCTTGGACTGGGGACCTACGCCACGGGTCCCAAATGGACGGGGGACTCCGGCGGCGTCGGACAGGCGGGAGACTCCGGCAGCTCCGGAGTGAAGGGCGATTCCGGCATCGCCGACGTAACAGGCGGCTCTGGCAGCTCCTGGCTGGCTGACAGCTCTGGCAGCTCCTGGCTGGCTGACGGCTCTGGCAGCTCCTGGCTGGCTGACTGCTCTGGCAGGTCCTGGCTGACTGACGCCTCTGGCAGCTCCTGGCTGACTGACGGCTCTGGCAGCTCCTGGCTGACTGACGCCTCTGGCAGCTCCTGGCTGACTGACGGCTCTGGCAGCTCCTGGCTAACTGACGGCTCAGGACAAACTGGCGGCTCTGACGGCTCAGGACAGACTGGCGGCTCTAGCGGCTCAGGACAGACAGGAGACTCTAGCAGCTCAGAACAGGAGGAACCAGGCACCTGTAGGCAGAAGACGGAGAGACAGCCTGGTGCGGGAGGCTGCCACCGGAGGGCTGGTGTGTGGAGGTGGCACTGGATAGACCGGACTGTGCAGGCGCACTGGAGCTCTTGAGCACTGAGCCTGCCCAACCTTACCTGGTTGAATGCTCCCGGTAGCCAGGCCAGTGCGGCGAGGTTGAGTAGCCCGCTCTGGGCTGTACTGGCGAACCAGGGAACCCATGCGTAAGGCTGGAGCCATGTACGCCGGCCCGAGGAGACGCACTGGAGACCAGATGCGTAAAGCCGGCTTCATGGCACCTGGCTCGATGCCCACTCTAGCCCGGCCGATACGAGGAGCTGGAATGTACCGCACCGGGCTATGCACACGCACTGGGGAGACTGTGCGCTCCTCCGCATAACACGGTGCGTGCCTGGTCCCCCTCTCTCTCCGGTAAGCACGGGAAGCTGGCGCAGGTCTCCTACCTGGCTTCACAACACTCCCCGTGCTCCCCCCCAATACATTTTTGGGGCTGCCTCTCGGGCTTCCAGCCGCGCTGCCGTGCTGCCTCCTTATACCAGCGCTTCTCTGCCTTCGCTGCCTCCAGCTCTGCCTTGGGACGGCGATATTCCCCTGGCTGTGCCCAGGGTCCTTTACCGTCCATAATCTCCTCCCCAAGTCCAGGAGTCTTGTGTTCACTGCTTCTGCTGCTAGTGCCCGTTACCACGCCGCTTGGTCCTTTTGTGGTGGGTGTTTCTGTAACGGCAGATTTCCTCTTCGTCTGAAGAGGAGTAAGGATCGGACCAAGATGCAGCATGGTAAGTGTTCATGACGATTTATTAAAAACGAATTGAACACTGAAATACAAAACAATAAACGATGTGATGAAAACGAAAAACGAAACAGTACCGTGTGGCGACAAACACCCACAAACCAACAGTGAAACTCAGGCTACCTAAGTATGATTCTCAATCAGAGACAACTAACGACACCTGCCTCTGATTGAGAACCATACTAGTGTCACGAATATTACCAAAGGTGGCTCCCCTTCTTGTTCGGGTGGCGCTCGGCGGTCGTCGTCGCCGGTCTACTAGCTGCCACCGATCCATTGTTCTGTGTTCGTTTGGTTTTGTCTAATTGTTTTCACCTGTTCATTGTTTGGTTGTTAGGGTGGTGTTATTTAAGTTTGTTTAGCCCGCTTCTGTTTGTGCGGGCTTGTGATTCTGTATTTGTGAGAGGTGTTAGTGTTTTGTTGGGTTTTCTCGCTTCCTGGTATTTTTCCCTAAGGGTACTTATTGTAGTAATAGGGGAGACTTACGCCTGTGATGGGTATAACTATTTTATTTTGTTCTTTTTTGATTTTGGACAGTAAAGCGTGTTTTTCCCGCATCCTTTGCTCTCTGTGCCTGACTCCACACCCATTCACTCATTGAGCGTTACAACTAGGCTGAACACAAAAACCAACATAGAAAAACAAACAGACTGCCCACCCCAACTCACGCCCTGACCATACTAAATAAAGACAAAACAAAGGAAATAAAGGTCAGAACGTGACAGTAAGTAGGAGAACCTGAAAAATCAGCAGTGTATCAAATACTTGTTCTCCCCACTGTATATAATAGGCGGTGTCAGAGGAAAGCCCATAATATTGTCAGAGACTCCAGTCACCCAAGTTATAGACTGTTTTCTCTGCTACCGCATGGCAAGCGGTGCCGGGGCGCCAAGTCTAGGACCAGCCTACTTGGTAAATATTTTCTTCTTCTAGAACTGCACTATTGGTTAAGGGCTTGTAAGTAAGAATTTCACAGTAAAGTCTACACTTGTTCTATTCGGCACGTGGCAAATAAAGTTTGATTTGATTTGATGAGGACCACCACAGTAAAGGAAGACCCAGAATTACCTCTGCAGCAGAGGATAACTTCATTAGAATTACCTGTGCCTCAGAAATTGCAACCCAAATAAATGCTTCACAGAGTTCAAGTAACAGACACATCTCAACATCAACTGTTCAGAGGAGACTGTGTGAATCCATCTTTCATGGTCTCATTGCTGATAATAAACAACTTCTAAAGGACACCAATAAGAACAAGAGACTTGCTTTGGCAAAGAGTCCAAATTTGAGATTTTTGGTTCCAACTGCCATGTCTTTGTGAGATGCAGAGTAGGTGAACCGATGATCTCCCATGAAGCATGGAGGAGGAGATGTGATGGTGTGAGGGTGCTTTGCTGGTGACACCATCAGTGATTTATTTACAGTTCAAAGCATGGTGGTTTGGGTTTGGGATAAGTTGGACCGAAAAGTGAAGGAAGAGCAGCCAGCAAGTGCTCAGCATATGTGGGAATTCTTTCAAGACTGTTGGAAAACCATTCCAGGTGAAGCTGGTTGAGAGAATGCCATGAGTATGCAAAGCTGTCATCAAGGCAAAGGGTAGCTATTTTGAAGAATCTAAAATATATTTTGATTTGTTTAACACTTTTTTAGTTACTATATGTTTCACACACACACACACACACACACACACACACACACACACACACACACACACACACACACACACACACACACACAGACACACAGACACAGACACACACACACACACACACACACACACACACACACACACACACACACACACACACACTGTGATCTGCCTCAACCGCACCATCCCACGCCATGCTACATAGGCCTCTTCCTAATGATCCTTACACAGGGCAAAGGCGTCATCCCTGAAATACGAACATGTGAAAATCAATCATGGATGACAGCTCATTTGGATTATCTATCAGGGGAATGATGGAAGGATGAGGAGGAGGGGAGAGATGGAGGAAAGGAGAAGGGTATGAAATTTCAATTACCTAGTTGCTCAGAACCTATTTCCTGTGTGGATATTGTTGTTTAACCTCTATATCTCCAGACAGTTGATTGCTCTTCCTAGGTTTTAATTCACTGGGATGTCCGTGCAGTGGAATGAGTTCTGGTTAATCACAGGGATGTCCATACAGTGGAATAAGTTCTGGTTAATCACAGGGATGTCCATACAGTGGAGTGAGTTCTGGTTAATCACAGGGATGTCCATACAGTGGAATGAGTTCTGGTTAATCACAGGGATGTCCATACAGTGGAATGAGTTCTGGTTAATCACTGGGATGTCCAAATAGTGCAGTGCATCTTTCAGTACTACTGTAATACACTGTGAGTGAATCTATCTTTCAGTAATACTAAACAGTATAGCTCTCATTTCACCGTTAAGTGGACTCCTGGTAGCTACTACACACTGAGAGGAACTATCTCTCAGTACTATAACACACTGACTACACACTGAGGGGAACTATCTCTCAGTACTATAACACACTGACTACACACTGAGGGGAACTATCTCTCAGTACTATAACACACTGACTACACACTGAGGGGAACTATCTGTCAGTACTATAACACACTGACTACACACTGAGGGGAACTATCTCTCAGTACTATAACACACTGACTACACACTGAAGGGAACTATCTCTCAGTACTATAACACACTGACTACACACTGAGGGGAACTATCTGTCAGTACTATAACACACTGACTACACACTGAGGGGAACTTTCTCTCAGTACTATAACACACTGACTACACACTGAGGGGAACTATCTCTCAGTACTATAACACACTGACTACACACTGAGGGGAACTATCTGTCAGTACTATAACACACTGACTACACACTGAGGGGAACTATCTGTCAGTACTATAACACACTGACTACACACAGAGGGGAACTATCTGTCAGTACTATAACACACTGACTACACACAGAGGGGAACTATCTGTCAGTACTATAACACACTGACTACACACAGAGGGGAACTATCTGTCAGTACTATAACACCGATTCTCTCCCTTTCTTCCATAGACTTGGGTTCAAATTGTATGGGTGAGTGTGCTTGATTGAGCTTGCCTGGCTCAATGGAACCAATGGAATAGTCCTAAAAGTGCAAACCCCTCTGATATGGCACTTCAGAACACAAGGTGAATTTTTCAAAAGTCTTAAGGTGCCATACATAAGAAATTCATGCACAGCAAGGAAGGTCAGTACAGAGCACAGGAACAGAAACATTCTTATAAAGCACTTAGATTGTGCCTCGCTTTTCAAATAATCCGGAACAAATGTGATTCTTCTAAGAGGAACTGCACTGTAGAAACAAACCGGCAACACTTAAGGTAAACTTGTTGGCCAGTAGCAGATCTAGTGGAATGATTTGTGTTGGGAAATTATAACAGTAAAGGTAGGTTTTGTGAATTTGACATAAACTGTTGCGACTCTATAACATGCTATGTCATGATTATGACAATGTTATTCAGTCTTTATGACCGACGCAACCCCTATTCCCTATTTAGTGCACTACTTTTTAGTCGGCCGCATAATATTTCCTCAACACGACACACTTACCGCACCCATTCCCAGGCCATGCAGACAGGCTTTTTTTGGCATGGGGAACACATGTTTACATGGCTAAAGCTAGTGAATTAGATAAACTACATTGAAATAATCAATCAGAAATTAACAGTACATATTACACTCACAAAAGTTTCCAAATTATATTGACATGTGAAATGTCATAGTATGGCTATGTCTGGTGTTGTAAAAGAAAAGGAGAGCCGCACACTCCAGGAGCTCATGTAATGCCTGTCGTCGGAATGAGTGGACCAAAGCGCATCGTGAAAAGCACATTGTGAAAAGTGTTCATGATTTTATTGATCAAAGAAACACTCTAACAAAGTAACAAAACGAAAGCGAAGTCAGGTAAAACAGATACTAAACAGAAAAGAACTATCCACAAAACACAAGTGGGAAAAAGGCTGCCTAAGTATGATTCCCAATCAGAGACAATGATAGACAGCTGCCTCTGATTGGGAACCACACTCGGCCAAAAACAAAGGAATAGAAAACATAGAATGCCCACCCCAAATCACACCCTGACCTAAACAAATAGAGAAATAAAACGACTCGTTAAGGTCAGGGCGTGACAGCTCAGCTGCAATCATTTTATGACCAACGTTTAGACAGCCATGCTGTCTTCATCAGGGTATATGTACGGTGTTGTAATAATGTGGAAACAGTTTAAATACAAATGGGAAACTAAATCAACATACAGTAAATATGGGTTGTATTGACAATGGTGTTTGTTCTTCACTGGTTGCTCTTTTCTTGTGGCAACATGTCACAAATCTTGCTTCTGTGATGGCGCACTGGTATTTCACATAGATATTTATCAAAATTGTTTTTTTTTTCAAATTCTTTGTTGGTTCGTGCAGTCTGAGGGAAATATGTGTCTCTAATATGGTCATATATTTGGCAGGTTAGGAAGTGCAGCTCAGTTTTCACCTCATTTTGTAGGCAGTGAGCACACAGCATGTCTTCTCTTGAGAGCCATGTCTGCCTACGGCGGCCTTTCTCAATAGCAATGCTATGCTCACTGAGTTTGTACATAGTTAAATCTTTCCTTAATTTTGGGAAAGTCACAGTGGTCAGGTATTCTGCCACTGTGTACTCTCTGTTAAGGGCCAAATAACATTCCAGTTTGCTCTGTTATTTTGCTTAATTCTTTACAATGTCTCAAGTAATTATCTTTTTGTTTTCTCATGATTTGGTTGGGTCTAATTGCGTTGCTGTCCTAGGGCTCTGTGGGGTATTTTGTGGACCAGCTTGCTTAGGGGACTCTTCTCTAGGTTAATCTCTCTGTAGGTGAGAACTTTGTTATGGACGGTTTGGGAATCACTTCCTTTTAGGTGGTTGTAGAATTTAACATAATTTTCTGGATTTTGATAATTAGCTGATATTGTCCTAATTCTGCTCTGCATGCATTATTTGGTGTTTTACGTTGTACACAGAGGATGTTTTTGAAGAATTTTGTATGTTTGTTCTATTTGTGAATTCTTGGTTGGTGAGCGAACCCCAGACCTCACAACAATGAAGGGCAATGGTTTCTATAACTTAAGTATTTATAGCCAGATCCTAATTTGGATGTCAAATTTTATGTTCCTTTTGATGGCCATGCCTCTCAGAAAGTTCACAGCTTTGTGGAAGTTACCTGTGGTGCTGATGTTTAGGCCGAGGTAGGTATAGATTGCTCTAGAGCAATAGTTCCTAGAAGGAATTTGTATTTGTGGCCCTGGCAACTTGACATTTTTCGGAACACCATTAACTGAGATTCACTGTCAGGGACCAGGTCTGAAAGCTCTCCTTTCCCCAACTTTCTGCCCCCCCCCCCCCCTCTCTCTCTCAACCCTTTGTCTATTTGTCCCTCTCTCTTTCTCTAAACCCTTCTCTATTTATCTCCCTCTCTCTCTCCAACCTCTCCTGTCTCTCTATCGTTCCCTCTTCCTCTCTCTCCCTCTAGCGGAGCAACCATGATGATTTATAAGGGAGCTGTTAGCAGTAGCTGCTCTCAGTATGCGATGAGCAAAAGGCACCTTGGGGAATTTTATGATCCATGACGAACCATCCAGGATCATTTGAGATGTGTGCCTGTGTCATAGCATATTAATAATGGCCTCCCTCTCATCTGACGCAGACGCCGCCACAGCTGCCCGCCACACCTTCAAAAGAGATAATTTAATCCTATCTCGCTATCCCGCCACTCTCTCTTCCCCTCTCTGTCTGTCTCCCTCTTCCCCCCTCTCTCCCTCTCCCATTCCCCTCTCTCTCTTTCTCGCTCCCTCTCTAACTGTTAATACTTAAAACTGAAGCCCAGTGATAAGCCTTGTTGGTTTATATTGTTGCACCTTGGCTTTGGGAGAGATAAACCAGAAACCGGGAAATGGGACAGGAAGTAAGATGCAGTGAGGAGGAAATAAGCCCCTGGATCCAGGATGCGACCTAGGCAAGGCAGATAAACATGGAGGAAGGTAATAAGACTTTCATAAAGATATTGAAATGGCTGTTTGTGCAGTGAGCTTTTGAGAGGCCTCTTTATTGGAGGGTTATTGTCTTTTATTATTCCTGTGTCAACCAACCGCCTGTTAAAGTTTGATACCGAGGAACTAAGCACCTCCTCGAGGTTATATCAAATTTGCTTTTTTCTCAGCGTTTCTCTCATTCCACTTTCTTTTTCTTCTGCGAGCTAGGCCTGTGAACAAACGATTGAGTCAAGGCATGGTACTCCTTAGTGAGCTGCTTTTGCTCCCTTCATCTCACAGGCACATTGCATTCTCTTTCAACAGCAGAAACCCCATGGTGATGCAGACAAATGAGGAGCCTGAACTGGTGCATAGGACGGCATGGAGAGAGAGGCATAAACAGTATTATATGTGACTAGTTTCAGGAAACTAGGGTCACTACTTCACAGGAGAGCCATTTGAACATCATCTATTTTTTAATCAAAATGTGTTTTTTGACAGAAATGCCTTCTGGAACATGTGAACTTTCATGTACCTTAATAACAGACGTGTATGCAATCTGTAAATATGAATAAAATGGCTAAATTACAAGCCTAGTTGGTTTAGCCATAGAAAAACATACAGTTGCAACCTTCCTGTTAGCCATGATTGGCTGAGATAATGAGTGGGCTAGACATGCCAATAGATGAGTTTGGATTGGTCTGCTATATAGCATGCTTCTGTCTATATGAGCTGGTCAGTATGTGTAGGTAATCCTGTCTAACAAGGCTTTTTTTAAATGCATCGCGTAATAGAAATGCATAAGTGTTGCTCTCCACTTTCTGGAGGACTGAGTTTTGAAATCAGTGGAATTGGAGTAGGATAGCTAAGGAGATGGAGAAAACACCTGTATCCGGATTACATCTTTAATCTAAGGGATACCATGGCATCTGTGACAGGGAGAAGCATCCATCCATGATGTATACGGGTAAGATAGTCTAGCTATCAGAAAATAGTTTTCATTTCAAGTTGAAGTGTACTGTTAGCTGTCTAGCTAACACGTAAGCCGGCTGGTTCACGAGCTAACCTTACATGTATGATCTTATTATTCATATCTCAGAACCATTTGCTTTGTTAGTTATATACTAATGTAAGCTAGCTAACATTGAACCTGGTTGGTTAGCTACCTGCAGATTCATGCAGGGTAGTAACGTCATGAGTTTGGATTATAGTTAATTGTTTAGCTAGCTAGCTAGCTACATTTCTTAACGAAAAACTCCACTATGCTAAGTATCCATTTCAGTAGAATGTCACTGTGACAACTGTTGATAGACGTAGCTGGTAAATTCGCTGTGTCTATCTACTCCGATTTCAGAGCACTCTTGAGTGTGCCAGAGCGCAGAATAACTGACGAATTTACAAACGAATACCCAAACATGATCCAGAATACCCGTTGAATATGGTGGGTGTCAGTAAACGTTGGCAAAAAAAACATAAATTGTTGCCAGCAGCACAGTTGCAGTCACCAACGCAATAGATAACATAAAAACAACCTAACCAGCTCTGCTAGGGCGAGTAAAATGGTCATTGAGCTGTTCTCTCATTTGTGTCTGGAAGTAGCTAGCAAGCTAGCCGAAGCTAGCCAGTTAGCTTGGGTGCCCTTAAAGAGATGGATGAGGCTAAAGCTTAAGAGGGTGTGAACGATGCTGAATGGGTGTAGACAAAGAAGAGCTCTCCAGTAGGTACCAAAAATATTCAAAGGCTATTTTCTCAGGTTACAAGTTTATCAACTTTCATAGCAGACTTACTTTCCCATTGTTCCTCAAATGCAGTGTATGATATACCATTCTGTAGATCTGTGTCTCTGCTTTTATCCAATGTAAAAAACACATTTCAAATGTTGCTACATAAGACCAAATCAATACGGTCGGTCACATATACAGCATATAGGTCTGTATAGTGTCCAGTGTTCACTGCCAATAGTATGTTATGTTATACAATTTTATTTGCTTCTCGTACATCAAACATACATCAAACATACAACTTTGGAGTGAGCATTAGGCTTCTCAAAAGCCGTACCGCAGTGATGATCTGTTTGTTTTGGGATCGAGTTTGACCCAGAACAGACAGAAAACAGATGATGTCAGTTGTAATGACTGTTATAGAATGTCCATTACAAGACTCATAAATTGCTGAGTTCATGAATGTCCTTCATTCCAGTATTTCTCATAAAAACAAGAGAAATTACATAGAATTGATGAATGTCGTACTTGTCTTCTATGTCCTCTGTCCTTTTTTACAGTGATACACATACAGCTTACTGTATTTCATATCTTTCTGAAAGCAATGGATATTACTTTTCTATATTACTAATAATACAAATTATAATACCTGTCACGTGTGCTCACTCTCCGGCATCTAGGTCACCAGGCTGCTCGTTATGGCGCACACCTGCCACCAGCGTTACGCACATAATGACACTCACCTGGACTCCATCACCTCCTTGATTACCTGCCCTATATATTTCACTCGCTTTGGTTTCTTCCCTAGTCGTCATTGTTCCTGTTTCATGTCGGTGTGATGTTTATGATTCTTGTTTTGTTCATTTATTAATTAAATGTATTCACTCCCTGAACTTGCTTCCCGACTCTCAGTGTACATCATTACAATACCCTTCATAAAGTGTGTATTTTGGTTGTAAGGGGGATGAGCTTCTACCCAAAGATAAAGCATGCCACAAAATGAGAAAAACTGTAAGAGTGATATTTTAGGAATTCAGTATAAGGAAAAATATTCACATTTTATTCCAGATAATATTTTATTTTATTCCAGATAATATGGACACAATTTAGTAAGTATAAAGATTTACAAATATCCCCATAGGGATACTATAGTTTGCACTTTTTACTCTCCACATTATTCCAACAGTAATCTTAAATCTATATCTATAACTATATACATTTCCCCACTTGGCATTTTTCCTATTTTGTTGCATTATGTAATTTAAATGGATTTTTATTTTACCACCTTCTCTCCCCAATTTCATGGTATCCAATTGTTAGTAGTTACTATCTTGTCTCATCGCTACAATTCCTGTACGGGATCGGGAGAGACGAAGGTCGAAAGCCATGCGTCCTCCGAAACACAACCCAACACAGCGCGCATCCAACCCTGAAGCCAGTCGCACCAATGGGTCGGAGGAAATACCGACCTGGTTAGTGTGCACTGCACCCGGCCCGCCACAGAATTCGCTAGTGCGCGATGAGACAAGGATATCCCTACTGGCCAAACCCTCCCTAACCCAGACGACGCTAGGCCAATTGTGCGTCGCCCCACAGACCTCCCGGTCGCGGCCAGCCTGGGCGCGAACCCAGAGTCTCTGGTGGCACAGCTAGCACTGAGATGCAGTGCCCTAGACCACTGCACCACCCGGGAGGATAAATTGACAAAATAATCCAAATTGGTGAAATGAAAAAAATTACTTGTTTCAAAAAATTATATTTAAAAAAACTACGAAAACGTGATGTGTGCATATCTATTCATATGTATGCTATGAAGCCCCAGTTGAGTCTATGGGGGCGCTATTTCATTATTGGATAAAAAAACGTGCCCGTTTTAAGCGCAATATTTTGTCACGAAAAGATGCTCGACTCTGCATATAATTGACAGCTTTGGAAAGAAAACAGTCTGACGTATCCAAAACTGCAAAGATATTATCTGTGAGTGCCACAGAACTCATGCTACAGGCGAAACCAAGATGAAACTTCAAACAGGAAATGAGCAGAATTTCTGAAGCTCTGTTTTCCATTGTCTCCTTATATGGCTGTGAATGCACCACGAACGAGCCTGCCCTTTCTGTCGTTTCTTCAAGATGTCTGCAGCATTGTGACATATTTGTAGGCATATCATTGGAAGATTGGCCATAAGAGACTACATTTTCCAGGGGTCCGCCCGGTGTCCTTTGTCTAAATTGGTGCGTAATCTTCAGGTGCGGGCATTTTCTCCTGGGATTCAGGAGAGAAAGCACACTTCCAAGAACGATATATCATCGAAGAGATATGTGAAAAACACCTTGATGATTGGTTCTAAACAACGTTTGCCATGTTTCAGTCGATATTATGGAGTTAATTTGGAAAAAAGTTTGGCGTTTTGATGACTGGATTTTCGTTTTTTTTTGGTAGCCAAACGTGACGCACCAAACGGAGCGATTTCTCCTAAACAAATAATATTTCAGGAAAAACTGAACATTTGCTATCTAACAGTCTCCTCATTGAAAACATCTGAAGTTCTTCAAAGGTAAATGATTTTATTTGAATGCTTTTCTGGTTTTTGTGAAAATGTTGCCTGCTGAATGCTAATGCTAACGCTAAATGCTACGCTAGCTAGCTACTGTTACACAAATGATTGTTTTCCTATGGTTGAGAAGCATATTTTGAAAATCTGAGATGACAGTGTTATTAACAAAAGGCTAAGCTAGCATATTTATTTCATTTCATTTGCGATTTTCATGAATAGTTAACGTTGCGTTATGGTAATGAGCTTGAGGCTGTATTCACGATCCCGGATCCGGGATGGCTAAGTGCTAGAGGTTAATAAGAATGGGTGCAACCAATTACCTTCAGAAGTCACATAATTGGTTAAATAAAGTCCACCTGTGTGCAATCTAAGTGTCACATGATCTGTCACATGATCTCAGTACATATACACCTGTTCTGAAAGGTCCCAGAGTCTGCAACACCCCTAAGCAAGGGGCACCCCCAAGCAAGCAGCACTATGAAGACCAAGGAGCTCTCCAAACAGGTTAGGGGCAAAGTTGTGGAGAAGTACAGATCAGGCTTGGGTATTTAAAAAATATCAGAAACTTTGAACATCCCACGAAGCACCATTAAATCCATTATTAAAAAATGGAAAGAATATGGCACCACAACAAATCTGCCAAGAGAGGGCCGTCCACCAAAACTCACGGACCAGAAAAGGAGGGCATTAATCAAAGAGAAAACAAAGAGACCAAAGATAACCCTGAAGGAGCTGCAAAGCTCCACAGCGGAGATTGGAGTATCTGTCCATAAGAACACTTTAAGCCATACACTCCACAGAGCTGGGCTTTTCGGTAGAGTGGTCAGAAAAAAAATAAGAAAACATGTTTGGTGTTCGCCAAAAGGCATGTGGGAGACTCCCCAAACATATGGAAGAAGGTATTCTGGTCAGATGAGACTAAAATTCAGCTTTTTGGCCATCAAGGAAAATGCCATGCCTGGGGCAAACCCAACAACTCTCATCATCCCGAGAACATGTTTTTCCTCGGCAGGGACTGGGAAAATGGTCAGAATTTAAGGAATGATGGATGGCGCTAAATACAGGGCAATTCTTGAGGGAAACCTGTTTCAGTCTTCCAAATATTTGAGACTGGGACAGAGGTTCACCTTCAAGCAGGACAATGACCCTAAGCATACTGCTAAAGCAACACTCAAGTGGTTTAAGGGGAAACATTTAAATGTCTTGAAATGGCCTAGTCAAAGCCCAGGCCTCAATCCAATTGAGAATCTGTGGTATGACTTAAAGATTGCTGTACATTAGTGGAATCCATCCAACTTGAAGGAGACGGAGCAGTTTTGCCTTGAAGAATGGGCCAAAATCCCAGTGCCTAGATGTGCCAAGCTTATAGAGACATACCCCAAGATACTTGCAGTTGTAATTGCTGCAAAAGGTGGATCTACAAAGTATTGACTTTGGGGGATAAATAGTTATGCATGCTCAAGTTTTCTGTTTTTTGTCTTGTTTCTTGTTTGTTTCACTACAAACATATTTTGCATCTTCAAAGTGGTAGGAATGTTGTGTAAATCAAATGATGCAAACCCCTCAAAAATCCATTTTAATTCCAGGTTGTACATTTTAAAAAAATGGAAAAATGCCAAGGGGGTGAATACTTTCGCAAGCCACTGTCTCCAAAAAGGACCATTCTGGCTCAGATAACGCTAAAATCCCTCATTGAAACAATAACAAACTGTACTCCCTGCCCCTGTTTCACTAAAAAGCTATGGGACGGGGCTGGAGAAATGTAACCACTCTCAATGCATGAAAGGACTGGCCATCCATGATATCAAATATCATTTTAACCATGTCTTGAGGCAATACAGTGTTTGTTTAAATGTACGTTGTTTACAAAAATATGTGGGGTTCTGATGTGGTACCACCACTGAGAGGCTTTGAAGCCACTAGTTGGCCTTCTTGGCATTCCTTGGTAGGAGCAGTCCTCCATAGGAATTAATGGAATTCTACAGTATTTACATTAAAGGCATTTAAGTATTTTTGTTGTAGCGGGAACAGTAACATTAGTAATCTCAAAATTATAATTTAAGGAAAATGTTTTGATGTATATTTTTTCATTATTTGTTTTAATGTTTAGCTCACATAATATAATTGAAAAGTATGCATTAAGTTGTCTGTAATACAATAAATGCGACAAAAACGAATGCATTTCTATAGCCTTCAAAATATTTTTTTACTTTGGGGTAGTGCCAAGATGGACGCACGGTGGCTTCAACACAGCGCCCCCTATCGGTCATATAGTGTATATATAAATCATTGGGTATTACAGTTGAACTAAGCTCATGAGGCATTTCTAAGTTGTATTCTTGAAGGCTCAATGGGTAAATATATATATGTATATGTTAAAAAATAGATGTAGCAACTAAGGATTCTAGCTTTAATCTACTGTGTGAGAGAGAATTGACTAATTGGCTGTGAGTTACAGCCAGCCTCCTTGGCTACCTGCCTACTACTGCTAGTGCCCTGGGCTACAGTATAGCACTGGCTGGCCAGGACCAGGCTACATTGAGCTTGTATTGAGTTATATTGAGCAGGCTACACAGACTACTGTTTTGTTACTGTAGTCCACAGCACTGGCAAGGCAGGACTGGGCTACATTGAGCTTGCATTGAGCTACATTGAGCTACTGTTTTATAAATGTAGGTCCACAGCCCTGGATGTGCAGGGCCAGGCTACACAGTTGACTGTTGTATTGGTGTATAGTTGTTGTCAAGCCATGTTGGAACAAAGTCAATCCATATACAGTATAGACTCAGACAGGGTCAGGCCAGGACCGAGCTACACCGAGCTACCCACAGGACAAGACAAGCTAAAATAGACTGAGACCGAGGAAGACCAGGGTAATCAGGAAGTGAGTTTGTTTTTATACAGGACCTCCCACCCCCAGCTACCGTCAACCAATCATGTCATTACGGAGATACTATATGGAGCCCTCTGTACTGTAAAAAAATTGGGAGGTGCACAGCGATGCGGTGCACAGCGATGCGGTACTCAGCTCAATTTGGCCTTTCCATGCTTCTGGAGGTTCCGCAATTGCGTCATATCTTCCATACGGAGCCTCTGACCACGTTTTCAGATGATGCTTTTAGGCAGCCAGCCACAGTCAGACTACTGTACAACATAATTATCTCAGACAGAGATAGAATGAACAAGAACAAAAAAGCCTGAAAACTCTCTGCAGGACCACTAACATTTTGAGTTTAATTGACAACGAAATGTAAGGTCTGAATCGTCGGTCTCTCTCGACGTGGGCGGAGGTTTAATGGGTATTTGTATGTGTGCCTGTGTGTGTGTATGTGTGTGTGTTGCATACAGTACCAGTCAAAAGTTTGGCCACACCTACTCATTCAAGGTTTTTATTTTATTTTAACTATTTAACACATCGTAGAATAATAGGGAAGACATCACAACTATGAAATAACACATTTGGAATCATGTAGTAACCAAAAAAATCTGAAACAAATACAAATATGTTTTAGATTCTTCAAAGTAGCCACCCTTTGCCTTGATGAAAGCTTTGCACACAATTGGTATTCTCTCAACCCCCTTCACTTGGAATACTTTTCCAACAGTCTTGAAGGAGTTCCCACATTTGATTTGACATATACTGAGCACTTGTTGGCTGCTTCCCTTTCACTCTGCGGTCCAACTCATCCCAAACCATCTCAATTGGGTTGAGGTCGGGTGATTGTGGAGGCCAGGTCATCTGATGCAGCACTACACCACTCTCCTTCTCGGTCAAATAGCCCTAACACAGCCTGGAGGTGTGTTGGGTCGTTGTCCTGTGAAAAACAAATGATAGTCCCAACAAGCGCAAACCAGATGGGATGGTGTATAGTTGCAGAATCCTGTCGTAACCATGCTGGTTAAGTGTGCCTTGAATTCTAAATAAATCACTGAGTGTCACCAGCAAAGCACCTCAACACCATCACACTTCCTCCTCCATGCTTCACATTGTGAACCACACATGGGGAGATCATCCGTTCACCTACTTTGCGTCTCACAAAGACACGGCGGTTGGAACCAAAAATATAACATTTGGAATCATCAGACCAAAGGACAGCTTTACACTGGTCTAATGTCCATTGCTCATTATTTTGGCCCAAGCAAGTCTCTTCTTCTTATTGGTGTCCTTTAGTAGTGGTTTCGTTGCAGAAATTCGACCATGAAGGCCTGATTCACACAGTCTCCTCTGAACATGAACTCTGCGAAGCATTTATTTGGGCTGCAATTTCTGAGGCTGGTAACTCTAATAAACTTGTCCTCTGAAGCAGAGGTAACTCTGGGTTTTCCTTTCCTGTGGCGGTTCTCATGAGAGCCAGTTTCATGCTAGCACTTGATGGTTTTTGCGAATGTACTTGAATTAACTTTCAAAGTTCTTGACATTTTCTGGATTGACTGACCTTCATGTCTTAAAGTAATGATGGACTGTCGTTTCTCTTTGCTTATTTGAGCTGTTCTTGACATAATATGGACTTCGTCTTTTACCAAATAGGGCTATCTTCTGTACACCACCCCTACCTTGTCACAAAAACAACTGATTGGCTCAAACGTATTAAGAAGGAAAGAAATCCAACAAATGTACTTTTAACAAGGCACACCTGTTAATTGAAATGCATTCCAGATAACTACTTCATGAAGCTGGTTGAGAGAATGCCAAGAGTGTGCAAAGGGTGGCTACTTCTAAGAATCTCAATAAAAAAATTGTTTAAATTTGTTTAACACTTCTTTGGTTGCTAAATGATTCCATATGTGTAATTTAATAGTTTTGATGTCTTCACTATTATTCTACACTGTAGTAAAAAATAAAGTAAAACCTGAGTAGGTGTGTCCAAACTTTTGACTGGTACAGTATGTGTACATGAGTAAGTATGTTTGAGTTAATGTAGTGAGTGCTCAGTAAAGTGCTCTGCTTCATTCACTCCTGACCTCGTTACAGTAAAAAGCCGATAGTCGGTGACCTAATCCCTGCTGTTTGTCTGTCTAATGTGTGTGCGCCATGTGTGTGTATGAGATGAGAGGGAGAAAGCCCAAGGTACTATGCCTCCTCCTCCTCCTCAACTCCTCCTCCACCCCCGCCTGGCTAGGGACCCCACCCCCCCCCCCAAACGCAGAAAACCCTGGCTTTTTTATGAGTTTTATGCAACCTCCCTCCCAAAAACAGATCATGGTATATCTGGTGATTAATGAAAGAGTATAGAGAAGGAAGAACGAAATATCTTTCTCCTCCTTTCCCTCCCTCCTTCTACTCAAAGGGAGTGTGGGAGTCAGCAGTAGGTCGGCCAACCGTGCTGAGGGGCGCCTGCAGCACTCACACACACGCACACGCACACACTTACACAAACACGCACACAACATGTTCAAACACATTCTCACACATGCTGATGTTCATGAGGTGACGTCAGTTACCTATAGGCCTCGGCAGCAGGAAGAGGCGGATCCCAGTGTGTGTGTGTGTGTACATGCGAGCATGTGTGTATCGCAGTGGCAGTCGGTGCAATTTAAGATGAGGGAGGATAATTATTTATTTATTAAGCATGGCCTTATTTCTATTACAGCATATTTGATGACTGTCATTCATATTACATCCACCCAATGTAACATCGATTGGTTTAGGCTACTACATCATAATCAAATTTTCCCTATACCCAGTATGAGGTTGCTACAACCTAGTCTATGAATGAAAGTTTATAACATACTGTAGGTGCATACTGTAGGTCGAGTGACATTTTAGTAATCAAGGTGATACACTCCTGATCACATGCAAACACAGTTCACTTTCATAGCATACAAACTGTATGATCCCTTTAAAAGATACATTTTAAAAAGTATGAAAATGTATGAACTCATTACTTACTGTAAGTCGCTCTGGATAAGAGCGTCTGCTAAATGACTCAAATGTAAAATATAAATGTAAATCCTTATATATAATTCCTTCTCGCATCTACACACTCTCCTCCTCTCGCCTTTTCCTTTCGCTTGTGGACTTCAATGCACAACACATTAGCTGTCTGTGACCATGCAAAAAAATACTTTCCAGGCCAAACCTTCATCTCATAACCGCTAACCTCTACACACAGCTTCACACAGCTACACACAGCCTACATCGTTGTCACCATATTAGCTAACCTCAGACAACATAGCTACTACAACTAACACAGTAGTAAACCTACTACAATCATGCAGTACAGTGTACTTATGTAAATGTGATATTTCATTTTATATTATATATACATTTGCAAAAAAAATCTAAAAACCTGTTTTTGGTTTGTCATTATGGGGTATTGTGTGTGGACTTTCTGAATGCACTGTATGTCCATTAACAATGTAAAATAAACTTTGGTCCTATTATTGCTCATACCATTTCTATTTAACATTTTTTTTTACTGGGAATCAAAATGCATGCCTTACGCTCCACTGGAGGCTGTCTGTAGTAGCAGGGAATGGTAATCACACTTTTCTTTATTCAGTTTTGTAATTTTTCTATTTCAGAAAGGGGATTACAGGTACAAAAACATTCAAATAAATGTACACAAAAATAAACCAAACCCATTCATTTTTAATTTTGGAACTTTGCCTCAGAAGCTTTAAACTGCAAGGAACTCCCACATCATATGAAGGAATGTGCCTGATTTAGGGGAAACAGTGAACAGTTGGGTGTTGGGAGTTGGGGCCAAATTCATTGTAAAATCTATCCTTAGTGTTAAATAATGTCTGTGAAAATATTTAAACTATGTAAATTAGTGGTTAGGATAACGGGATGCCAAAGCCACATTTTTACAGATTATGTTCCAGTTAAAGGATGGTTCGAATTCAATTAGATCTGTGGACCATATTTTTTTAACAGCTAGCTCAGAATATGAGATTTCCGAAAGCTGTTTATATATTATAGTAAGCAGTCCTTTTGTGAACGCAGATGATGTATTTATAAACCCCATCATTGGACATTTCGATACTTGGGTTTCCCAAGAGACTCCATAGCCAGCATAGCTGACCTAAGTTGTAAATATAGAAAAAAGGAGTTGCATGGTAATGTGCATGTATCTTTCAAATATTGAAATGTTCTCAAACCATTAATGTCCATGATATCGGTAAGGTTACAGATTCCACATTTGGACCATCGGGGGATGCAACAAGGCATTATGGGCATGCCATTTTGATTCGAAGCTAATTTGTTTTTAAATTTAGTGCTAAATAGAAATGGTATGAGCAATAATAGGACCAAAGCATATTTTGACAAAGCAAAAATAGGTTTTTAGAAGTTTTTGCAAATGACTGTAATGTACCCTAGAAATATCTAATTTACATAAGTATTCAGACCCTTTACTCAGTACTTTGTTGAAGCACCTTTGGCAGCCGATTACAGCCTTGAGTCTTCTTGGGTATGATGTTACAAGCTTGGCACACCTGTATTTGGGGAGTTTCTCCCATTCTTCTCCACAGATCCTCTCAAGCTCTGTCAGGTTGAATGGGGAGCGTTGCAGCACAGCTATTTTCAGGTCTCTCCTGAGATGTTTGATCGGGTTCAAGTCCAGGCTCAGGCCACTTAAGGACATTCAAATATTTTTTTTATCAACGATCTCTCTGTACTTTGCTCTGTTCATGTTTTACTCAAACCTTCCTAGTCTCCCAATCCCTGCCGCTGAAAACCATCCCCACAGCATGATGCTGCCACCAGGGATGGTGCAAGGTTTCCCCCAGATGAAACACTTCGCTTTCAGGCCAGTGAGTTCAATCTTGGTTTCATCAGACCAGACAATTTTATTTCTCATGGTCTGAGAGTCCTTTAGGTGCCTTTTGGCAAACTCCAAGCGGGCTGTCATGTGCCTTTTACTGAGGAGTGGCTTCCGTCCGGCCACTCTACCATAAAGGCCTGATTGGTGGAGTGCTGCAGAGATGGTTGTCCTTCTGGAAGGTTCTCCCATCACCACTGAGGAACTCTGGAGCTCTGTCAGAGCTCCCGATTGCTCCCCCGATTGCTCAGTTTGGCCAGGCAGACAGCTCTAGGAAGAGGTGGTTCCAAACTTAATTTAATAATGATGGAGGCCACTGTCTTCTTGGGGACCTTCAATGATGCACTTCCCCAGATCTGTGCCTACACAATCCTGTCTCGGAGCTCTACGAACAATTCCTTCGAACTCATGCCTTGGTTTTTGCTCTGACATGCACTGTCAACTATGGGACCTTATATAGACAGATCATGTCCAATCAAATACATTTACCATAGGTGTACTCCAATCAAGTTGTAGAGCTTAATTTCGAGTCTCATAGCAAAGGGTCTGAATATGTATTTAAATGTTTTTATTTTTAATACATTTGCAAAAATGTCTAAAAACCTGTTTTCTTTTTGTCATTATGTGGTATTGTGTGTATATTGATGATCAATTGTTTTTATTTAATCAATTTTAGAATAACACAGTAACTTAACAAAATGTGGAAAATATGATAGGAAATATTTCCGAATGCACTGTATAAGTGAAGACAACCTCTTCCAGGGCAAAAGGATACACTGTATTTCTCTCTATACTCAGCTAGGGGAGCAGAAGAATCATGTCTAAACTAATTTAGGATGGGTGCGAAATTCTAGTGCCTGGAAATACAGCTTCAAGTTTGCTATCGACAGTCCTCCTACGTCTTTTGCTCCTTGTAGAGTTGTTCATTTTAGCCAGGATTGTTTACCTTGCCATATACATTTTGAAACTGCATTATGAATTGTATCCCAATAGCCAGAAGAGGGAGACATGGGAAGCATTGAACAGCATAAATTGAGCCATGGCAATATATTAATTTGACAATAGATTTTCTGCCGGTTAATGAATGTATCTATAATCTTCAATGTGCTTTGGAGCAATTGAGATACATTGTCTAGATATAGTAAAATATAATCTGCAAATAATGAGATTAAGTGATCAGTAGATTTGAGAGAAATGTGTTATTTCCTTCAGTTGACGAATTGCCTGGGCCAGGGGTTCAATGGATAATAACAATAGCAGATGTGAAATTGGATCACCTTGTCTGCTGCTTCTAGTGATTCTGAAAGTAGCAGAGCAGATATTGCCTGTTATAATTTTGGCTAAGGGGTTGGGATAGAGTTTTTAATCATATTAATACAATTACAGCCAATTACCTTATGTTCCAAGACAAACCAGAGCTATGACCATTCTAGTCTATCAAAAGCTTTTTCTGCATCGAGAGAAAATACAACCCAAGGAGCTGTGTTTTCTGATGAAGCATCTAAGATATGTAATTGTCAGCGGAGGTTGCCCAAGGATAAATGCTTTTTAATAAACCTGCTTTGGTCCGTGTGAATCAATTTGGTTAAGTAAGTCTCAAGACGGGACAGCAACATTTTGGAAAACAGTTTAAAATCTGTGTTTATCAAAGATAGGGGGCGATAGTGAGAACACGGAAATTAGTGCTGTATTCACATCTCTCCTTTGTGAATGGCTGTATTAATAATTTAGGGCAATAGGGGACCTAATTGATTCCAATATTTTAAATAAACAGGAGGAATACTGTCCCATCCAGGTGATTTTCCTTTATTCATGCTATCCAATGCCCTTTTGAGTTCATTGAGAAAGATTTGGGCTCCCAGCGAGGTGGCTTCCTCTGTTGAGAGAAGAGTTCTTTATTATTTTAGAAATTACTTAGTCTGGCTTGGTGTGGATTACAATCAGAGGTGTACAGCGGGATAGTCTTTGATTGATTAATTTGGATTCTGACAGTAATTTTCCCTGTTTCAGAATCAAAAGTTGCTGTATCAGCTAAATGATCATTACTGTAAACAACTGGGACGATTACCATGGAAGTAATGGTTGAGTCTTACTCGATGGCTGGCAAATTCTCCTCTCTGTCTTATCAATAAATTGAATCCTACAGAAGAAGAACAATATATGTGACATTTTGCATGACTCTTGTAAGATGTCCTTTTTTAACACCTGATATGATGTTTTAAGTACTTTCAAGTACAGATGCCCTTCATGTAAATAACTTAAATGCAATATGTAGTTAATTCATTTGTATGGAGGTTCATTTTAAAGGTGGTCTATCAACTTTAGCACTGATTACTTTTCTTAAAAGTTGAGTCATGAAATCTTAGTCTCATTTAAAATGAAGCCCTCAATGTGAACCATAGAACCATAGAACTACAAAACACTCCCAATCTATACACAGAATGAGTTTGTATTGCACCATTGTGTAACACAGCACTTTTAAAGTTAACGTTAATGTACGTATCATTACTGTCAAAGTTAAACTACGCAAGTGTTCAATATAGCTATTATAATAATAGGCGTTTTGTCTTATTTCTAACCTGTTCTAAGCCGGAGAGAATCAACGCTTGTTGTTTCTCGTATGGGACAGTGTAGAAACTGTTGAACAGATGCAGCTTGCGCTCATCAGTCACTTTCCACACTCCTTTCTGCACGTCGTGGAACACGCTCTTCCCTGCAGGATACAGTGTAACTAGCTAGCTACTGTAGCCATGTCGAATTATCCGGTGGATGGAGAAAAAGTAGCTACCTATGTTTCTTCTATAATCTAGCAATAACATTTGTAACGATAATGTATGAGTTATTAGCCAACGAACTTTAGCTAATATGTTTTCTCTATAGTTACAAATTAGACAACCCACAACATACATGTTAGTTACTGTACTCTATAGCTAGCTAGCTTGATTGTTTGATATACGGTTCTTCCACATACCTCTTTTGGACAGCTTTACCCAGTTTTTTCTTGACCCTTACGATTTGTATAGGGTTTTCCCGCATCCCGTTAGATCTTCCTTTGCCTGTCTTTCCATTCTTTTAGTTTTGTTTTACGTATCTTTCCCACATTTCTGCGATTTTCATCAGCAACAGAAAGGTTGTGCGCTTGTCCGTCCATTCTGAGTGGTGCACATAAACGGTTATTCCACGAGAGCCTATCTTTAAATTTAAAATGATTGTTAATTAGCGCGTGGAAAGCTTGTGAAACCGGTTCACTATAGAAAAAGGGTATCCAATAATGATTGTTCATGTATATCTCATTTTTTTTTGTAAATGTCACATATATGGTTCTTTGTCTGTAGGATTCAATTGAATTCTGTGTTGACTTTGGAAAGAGTAATAGCAACCTGGTCTGAAAAGAGTGTTACTTGAGAATGTTCTGACACAGTTAAAAACATCTTCTTTAATTGTGATTTATTCAACCCAGATGCAAGGGTAGCCGAGTGGTTAGTGCGTTGGACTAGTAACTGGAATGGTTGCATGTTCAAATCCCCGAGCTGACAAGGTACAAATCTGTCGTTCTGCCCCTGAACAGGCAGTTAACCCACTGTTCCTAGGCTGTCATTGAAAATAAGAATCTGTTCTTAACAGACTTGCCTAGTTAAATAAAGGTAAAATAATTTATTTATAATAAAACCTTGGGTGGCATGCCATAGAATCAGGGGGTCATCGACTGAATTTGTATTGATCATTATGAATGAATTTGGTTCAATTTCAAACGTATCATGGAATGTAGGATTTTGTTGTAATGAAACCTTGAAACGTCATCTTGTGGCTCTTTTAGGAGATTCTGAAATTTGAAGTTGGCAGTAAGTGTGGTGGTCAGACAAGCTCATGTGTTGAATTTCTGTTTTCTTGATTAAAGAAAATATAGATGTAGATAATAGTATAACATCGATTCGTGAGCATGATTTATGCCTGTGTGAGTAGAAATTGTACACTTTTGCTTTAGGATTATGTGCTCGCCAAGCATCAACAAGGTTATAATCATGGAGTATATACTAGAGAGTCTTGGTTACGTGTGGATTGAAGTACGTCCTATTAGATTTTCCCACACGTCCAACATGGCATTCATATCTGTCCCAATAACCAGATGGAATTCAGTTCATTCTAACATTATGCTATTCAGAGAATTAAAAAGCATAGGATCATATACATTTGGAGCATTCACATTAATAAAGGTATTTTCTTTCCATTATGGATACATTTAAGGAAAATAATTCTGCCTTCTTGGCTTCACCTTTACCCACGATGGTCATTTTGAGTTTCTTATGCATCATTATGATTACACCTTTAGTTTTGTTTGGTGCTGATGAAAAGCAGCCAGTTTGTTCAAATGGTTCTCTATTCTATGCGTGTCCGTTTGAGGCAGGTGTGTTTCTTGGAGCATTGCTATATTGAGATGGTTTCTTGCTAGGATATCAAGACAGCTGGAACATTTAATAGGTGAGCTTAGGCCTTTCAAAATAGAATAGGTAGCGTAACCATTGCTAAAAAATGAATACATTTATTTTTAATGATGTAATTGTTATCTTTAGTGTTAATAAGTCCATGAATGTGAAAGAAAAAGCAGGACCCACAGGGAAACCCACCCATTGGTCGTTCCCTACCCAGAACCCCCCCCCCCCCCCCCCCCCAAGTCCAATGTTCAGCAATAATAATAATAATAATAATAATAGTGTTCCTTTTACCCAATTGAGGGGATTTCCTCACCATTGTCTTATGCTGAAGGCAGCATCACAGACATAGACTAGGCTTCTGATCAAACCCGCCAAACGAGGCATTCTCACCCTCAGAGTAAATGAACCTCTTTGTGGCCCTCTCTATTTCATGCATTATTAATACCACTTCCTAGTTAAGGAGAGGACCTGGAAGTGAGATGAACACACCATTGCACATCACTGGCTAACCTGGGTCCACCTGGGAATGACAAAAAGACCCAAACTGCAGAGAGGGGTCAATTCACATGTGTGACATGCAGCCAGGCAGCCAGCCTAAGTGACCACGAGGAAGTCTGGCCTCGTTCCAAATGGCACCTTAGTCCCTATACAATGCACTACTTTTGATGGGATCTGGTCAAAACTAGTGCACTATGTAGAGAATAGGGTTCCCTTTGGGATGTACTGTAGCCCTATACCGTAGAAGGGACCCATTTAGATGAGTGACATACAGGCAGGCATAAAGGGGCTCAAATACACAAACTTACCTTGCTTCATACATATATATATATATATATGAGTGCATACTGTACATACAGTTCATACTGTACATTAGGTACCACCATACCTACATTATGTATAGATTGTTCAATAACAAATACAGTTCGCAATCACACAGATGCATAGTCCAGATCTAAACCACAGCATTTCCATTTAACAAGTTACTCTACACTGCAACTGTACATGGCAACAGTACACGGCAACCCTAACACCAGTACCAATAGCAAAACAAATAAAATTGCTTTTAATACTTTCCTCCATTTCCAGTGTCTGCTTACTCGTATACCTTCCAATCTGCAGTTTTAATAATGGCCAACCTCTCTGTCTATGTCCCAAATATCTCCATTTGCCCTATATAGGCCCTATGGGCCCTTGTCAAAAGTAGTGCACTACATTGGGTTTAGCCAGCGTGGAGAATCCTCATCCCTTCTCTGGTTCCTCTGGGTGGGAGGTGTTACATTGAGTCATGGGGAATTCAGAGAGCTGCTAGCCCCCCCTGCCTGCCAAACCGCCCAGGGCTACAGGGGGAGTTTTAGGTGGGCGTTCACACATCCAATTACCTAGGCAGCATCATGCTACTCCACCGAGGATACACACACACACCCTGCTACGCCGAGAATACACACACACACTGATGCGCTGAGAATACACACATACATACACTGAAGCACTGAGAATACATATACACACACACGCACACACACACACACACACACACACACAGTACACACACACACAAAACACACACACACAGAATAAACACAGGTTACACACACTCACACACTTCTGGAGGGAGCTGTAAAGGAAGTCCTGGTCCATGTTTGACTACCTAGGTTGCTAATGGAATAGCTTTCTTTGAATCCATTAACTAGATTTCCAGTACATGTGTTGTTAATATGAGTAGGGCTAGGCATTATGGATGTTTTGGATCATGATTCATATAGCAAAACAACCAAAATGCCTGGCCCTATGCATGAGGCACATAGAAAACTAGTAATATAGGACATCCTGTTGTATAGCGGTAAAACCAATGGTTACATATCCTGGCCACCTGCAGTGTGTATCATCAAGAGATTAGATAGGCTATTTACAGTAGGCTCTATACTACACATTTAAACAGGTAGTTATAAGAAACCTGTATTATGAGATGAAATGAGGGCACGTGGCTCGTAGACCCCGTATACACTGGTGGTACAACTGATATACAACATGTGCATGTTGGTCATTTAGCAGAAGCTCCTATCCAGAGTCACTTACAGGAGAAATTAGGGCCTGCTCAAGGGCACTTAGTCAGGTCAGGGATTCGAACCAGCAACCTTTCGGTTACTGGCACAATGCTCTTAACAGCTAGGCTTGATTGTGATACAACAGAGAGTTTAGGGCGGCTGGTAGCCTAGCGGTTAGTTGGGCCAAAAAGTCGTTGGTTTGAATACCTGAGTCAACAAAGTGAAAAATCTGCTGATGTGCCCTTGAGCAAGGTACTTAACCTTAATTTGCTCCAGGTGTGTCATACTACTCTGACTGACACAGTAAAACAATACATTTTACTGCATCTATCTGGTGTGTGAATCAAAATACATTTAAGACATAGCATACTGGATCTACAGAACTGGGAATAATATTTTACTCAGAGATTCATAGATTCCAAACTTTTAATCATTTTCCCTCCCTCCCGCCCTCATCACATGAGCTATAGAAACCTTAGGAAATCATTTCCAGCTATTACTGTTGAATTGATTTTGCGGTAGCTTTCTAATTATCATAGATTCTTCATTTCCTAAAATGTAAGTTGATGAAGAGAGGGTCACTAGCACCATTACTGCAACACACAATTAATACACAATCACATTGTAGCTGGGAAAGGAGCAGAGGGTAAGGAGATATACACATCGGTGCTGGAAGGATCGTTTCCCCACACAATACAATCATACAATATTTTTACTACGAACATTGTTACGATACAGTACAGTAAAAATATAACTTAAAAAGCTGGAGATACAATGGACATTCACAGCACAAACCAACACTACCAACTACAACCAGTGAACCTCGGATAAATGGTAGCTAAGCTACGTCTCTTACAGATATGGACAGAGGATTTGTGATTGGTGAAACAAAGCCAGAATCTGGACCAACCTCATCCTAAAGCCAAGCATCCCTTGGGTTGAGGAGTGGAGGCTACAGGCTACCTTCCCAAAAGGAGGCCAGTGCCATTCACTGAGGCTGAAGTATGTGGCCCCTGAGGCCTCAGATTTGAACACACTGTGGCTACAGACTCCAAACACTCCAGGAGGAGGCAGATAGAAAGAGAGATGGAGATAGAGGGGGAGAGATGGAGATAGAGGGGGAGAGATGGAGAGAGACGGACATAGAGAAAGAGAGATGGCAAGGGAGACGGAGGAGAGAGAGATTAGGGAAGGTGAGAGAAAACGAAAAAGAGTAGGGTGACATCGACATTGTGTCATTCAAACCAAATCTCATTTTATTGGTCACATGCACATGGTTGGCAGATGTTATTACGAGTGTAGCGAAATGCTTGTGCCTCTTGTTCCGACAGTGCAGCAATATCTAACATGTAATCTAACAATTCCAAAAAAGTAGAAGCAAAATGATGGGGTATGGTATGTAGATGGGTGACAAAATCTCTGCTGTTATTGTGTGTGTGTGTGTGTGTATGTGTGTGTGTGTGTGTGTGTGTGTGTGTGTGTGTGTGTGTGTGTGTGTGTGTGTGTGTGTGTGTGTGTGTGTGTGTGTGTGTTAAAGGGAGGTTTGTTGTGGGCAGCTGTTGTAGACAGTAAGATCTTGTGTTGACAGGTCTCTATTCCTCTCTAGTCCAGTCAGTGAAAACACTCTCCATTTCGGAGGCTCTCTCTTTTTCTCTGTCTCATTCTCTCTCTTCCAGCTCTCCCTCTCTGTCTATCAATCTTGAATCAATGTACCGCTTCTCTCTCTTCTTCTCTCTCTTCTCTCTTCCATCTCTTCTTCTATATCTTCTTCAATCTATTCTCCCCTCTCTTCTTCTATATTTTCTTCTCTCTTCTTCTCTCTTCTCCCCTCTCTTCTTATATCTCTTCTTCTATCTATTTTTCTATATTCTTCTATCTCTTCTTCTATTTCTTTTTCTCTCTTATACTATCTCTTCTGCAATCTCTTCTTCAATCTCTTCTCCCCTCTCTTCTCATATCTCTTTTTCTATCTTCTTCTATCTCTTCTGCAATCTCTTCTGCAATCTCTTCTTCAATTTCTTCTCCCCCCTCTTCTTCTATCTCTTCTATCTAATCTCCCCTCTCTTCTTCTCTTGTTTCCTCTATCTCTTCTTCTCTCTCCTTCGCTCTCTTCTGCCCTCTCTTCTTCTGTCTCTTCTTCTATCCATTCAGAAATTATTGATATTCTTTGACTTATTCCACATTTTGTTGTGGTGCAGCCTGAATTCCACATTAACTAAAAAACAAACATTTATCACCCTTCTACACACAATACCCATAATGACAAAGTGAAAACAGGATTTTAGAAATGTTTGCAAAATTTAAAAAAAATAAATACAGAAATATCTCATAAGAGCTTTGCACCCCTAGATACTACAATATTTGCTCATTATTTTTCTTCAAGCTCTGTCAAATTGGTTGTTAATTATTGCTAGACAAGCATTTTCAAGTCTTGCCATACATTTTCAAGGAGATTTAAATCAAAACTGTAACTCGGACACTCAGAAACATTCACTGTTATCTTAATAAGCAACTCCAGTGTTGATTTGGCCTTGTATCTCCCAGTGTCTGGTGGAAAGCAGACTAAACCAGGTTTTCCTCTAGGATTTTGCCTCTGCTTAACTGCATTCCGTTTCTTTTTTTATCCTGAAAAACTCCCCAGTCCTCAACGATTACAAGCATACCCATAACATCATGCAGCCACCACTATGCTTGAAAATATGGAGTGTTACTCAGTAATGTGTTGTATTCAATTTGCCCCAAACATACAGTAACACTTTGTATTCAGGCACAAAAGTGAATTGCTTTTTACATTAATTGCAGTATTATTTTAGTGCCTTGTTGCACTTTTTATTCTGTACAGGCTTTCTTCTTTTCACTCTAAAAAAAATTGAATCAATATGTACTTGTCACATGCGCCAAATACAGCAGGTGTAGACCTTACAGTGAAATGCTTACTTACAAGCCCTTAACCAACAATGCAGTTTTAAGAAAATAAGAGATAAGAATAACAAATAATTAATGAGCAGCAGTAAATGACAATAGTGGGGTTATATACAGGGGGTACCGGTACAGAGTCAATGTGCAGAAGCACCGGTGTAGAGGTAATAAAGGTAATATGTACATGTAGGTAGAGTTATTACAGTGACTATGCATAGATAATAACAGAGAGTAGCAGCAGCGTAGAAGGGGGGGGGGGGCAATGCAAATAGTCTGGGTAGCCATTTGATTAGCTGTTCAGGAGTCTTATGGCTTGGGGGTAGAAGCTGTTTAGAAGCCTCTTGGGAATAGACTTGGCGCACCGGTACCGCTTGCCGTGCGGTAGCAAAGAGAATAGTCTATGACTATGGTGGCTGGAGACGTTGACAATTTTTAGGGCCATTCTCTGACACTGCCTGGTATAGAGGTCCTGGATGTCAGGAAGCTTGGCCCTAGTGATGTACTAGGCCGTATGCAATACACTCTGTAGTACCTTGTGGTCGGAGGCCGAGCAGTTGCAATACCAGGCAGTGATACAACCCGTCAGGATGCTCTCGATGGTACAGCTGTAAAACCTTTTGAGGATCTGAGGACCCATGCCAAAACTTTTCAGTCTCCTAAGGGGGAATAGATTTTGTAGTGCCCTTTTCACAACTGTCTTGGTGGGCTTGGACCATGTTAGTTTGTTGGTGATGTGGACACCAAGGAACTTGAAGCTCTCAACCTGCTCCACTGCAGCCCCGTCGATGAGAATGTGGGCGTGCTCGGTCCTTAGCTCATTTGTCTTGATCACGTTGAGGGAGAAGTTGTTGTCGTTGCACCACACGATCAGGTCTCTGAGCTCCTCCCAATAGGCTGTCTCATCATTGTCTGTGATCAGGCCGACTACTGTTGTGTCATCAGCAAACGTAATAATGGTGTTGGAGTCATGCCTGGCCGTGCAGTCATGAATGAACAGGGAGAACAGGAGGGGACTGAGCACGCACCCCTGAGGGGCCCCCGTGTTGAGGATCAGCCTGGTGGATGTGTTGTTACCTACCCTTACCACCTGGGGGGCGGCCCGTCAGGAAGTCCAGGATCCAGTTGCAGAGGGAGGTGTTTAGTCCCAGGGTCCTTAGCTTAGTGATGAGCTTTGAGGGCACTGTGGTGTTGAATGCTGAGCTGTAGTCAATGATTAGCATTCTCACATAGGTGTTCCTTTTGTCCAGGTGTGAAAGGGCAATGTGGTGTGCAATAGAGATTGCATCGTCTGTGGATCGGTTGGTGCGGTATGCAAATTGGAGTGGGTCTAGGGTTTCTGGAATAAGGTGCTGATATGAGCCATGACCAGCCTTTCAAAACATTTCATGGCTACAGACGTGAGTGCCACGGGTTGGTAGTCATTTACGTAGGTTACCTTAGTGTTCTTGGGCACAGGGTCTATGGTGATTTGCTTGAAACATGTTGGTATTACAGACTCAGACAGGGAGAGGTTGAAAATGTCAGTGAAGACACTTGCCAGTTGGTCAGGGCATGCTCGGCATACACATCCTGGTAATCTGTCTGGCCCTGCGGCCTTGTGAACGTTGACCTGTTTAAAGGTCTTACTCACATCGGCTGTGGAGAGCGTGATCACACAGTTGTCCGGAACAGCTGATGCTCTTATGTATGTTTCAGTGTTAATTGCTTTGAAGCGAGCATAGAAGTTATTGAGCTCGTCTGGTAGGCTCGTGTCACTGGGCAGCTCTTGGCTGTGCTTCCCTTTGTAGTCTGTAATAGTTTGCAAGCCTTGCCACATCCGACGAGCATCGAAGCCGGTGTAGTACGATTCGATCTTAGTCCTGTATTGACACTTTTTCCTGTTTGATGGTTCGGCGGAGGGCATGGCATGATTTCTTATAAACTGCCGGGTTAGAGTCCCGCTCCTTGAAAGCGAATGTGTGAATGTTGCCTGTAATCCATGGCTTCTGGTTGGGGTATGTACGTACAGTCACTGTGGGGACGATGTCCTCAATGCACTTATTGATAAAGCCCGTGTGTACTCCTCAATGCAATCGGAAGAATCCCGATACATATTCCAGTCTGTGCTAGCAAAACAGTCCTGTAGTTTAGTATCTGCTTCATCTGACCACTTTCTGACCACAGAATCACTGCTTTAATTTTTGCTTGTAAGCAGGAATCAGGAGGATAGAATTATGGTCACATTTTCCAAATGGGAGAGAGGGAGAGATTTGTTAGCATCTCTGTGTATGGAGTAAATGTGGTCTAGAATTGTTTCCCTCTGGTTGCACATGTAACATGCCGATAGAAATTAGGTAAAAATGATTTAAGTTTCTCTGCATTAAAGTCCCCAGCCACTGGGAGCGCCGCCTCTGGATGAGCGTTTTTCTGTTTGCTTATGGCGGTATACAGCTCAATGAGTGCGGTTTTAGTGCCAGTATTGGTCTGTGGTGGTATGTCGACAGCTATGAAAAATACAGATGAAAAATCTCTATGTAGATAGTTTGGTCTACAGATTATCATGAGATACTCTACCTCAGGCGAACAAAACCTCGAGACTCCCTTAGATATTGTGCACCAGCTGTTTACATACAGTGCCTTGCGAAAGTATTCGGCCCCCTTGAACTTTGCGACCTTTTTCCACATTTCAGGCTTCAAACATAAAGATATAAAACTGTATTTTTTTGTGAAGAATCAACAACAAGTGGGACACAATCATGAAGTGGAACGACATTTATTGGATATTTCAAACTTTTTTAACAAATCAAAAACTGAAAAATTGGGCGTGCAAAATTATTCAGCCCCCTTAAGTTAATACTTTGTAGCGCCACCTTTTGCTGCGATTACAGCTGTAAGTCGCTTGGGGTATGTCTCTATCAGTTTTGCACATCGAGAGACTGAATTTTTTTCCCATTCCTCCTTGCAAAACAGCTCGAGCTCAGTGAGGTTGGATGGAGAGCATTTGTGAACAGCAGTTTTCAGTTCTTTCCACAGATTCTCGATTGGATTCAGGTCTGGACTTTGACTTGGCCATTCTAACACCTGGATATGTTTATTTTTGAACCATTCCATTGTAGATTTTGCTTTATGTTTTGGATCATTGTCTTGTTGAAAGACAAATCTCCGTCCCAGTCTCAGGTCTTTTGCAGACTCCATCAGGTTTTCTTCCAGAATGGTCCTGTATTTGGCTCCATCCATCTTCCCATCAATTTTAACCATCTTCCCTGTCCCTGCTGAAGAAACGCAGGCCCAAACCATGATGCTGCCACCACCATGTTTGACAGTGGGGATGATGTGTTCAGCTGTGTTGCTTTTACGCCAAACATAACGTTTTACATTGTTGCCAAAAAGTTCAATTTTGGTTTCATCTGACTAGAGCACCTTCTTCCACATGTTTGGTGTGTCTCCCAGGTGGCTTGTGGCAAACTTTAAACGACACTTTTTATGGATATCTTTAAGAAATGGCTTTCTTCTTGCTTAGAGGGATGGATCAACATTCGATCATTCAGAGATCCTCACTGAACTTCTGGAGAGAGTTTGCTGCACTGAAAGTAAAGGGGCTGAATAATTTTGCACGCCCAATTTTTCAGTTTTTGATTTGTTAAAAAAGTTTGAAATATCCAATAAATGTCGTTCCACTTCATGATTGTGTCCCACTTGTTGTTGATTCTTCATAAAAAAATACAGTTTTATATCTTTATGTTTGAAGCCTGAAATGTGGCAAAAGGTCGCAAAGTTCAAGGGGGCCGAATACTTTCGCAAGGCACTGTATATGCATAGGCCCCCTCCCAGTGTCTTAACAGAGGCTGCTGTTCTATCCTGCCGATAGTGTATAACCCACCAGCTGTATATTCTTAATGTCGTAATATCTTATGTGAAACATAAGATATTATAGTTTTTAATGTCCCGTTAGTAGGATATTCGTGCTTTTAATTCATCCCATTTATTTTCCAGAGATTGAACGTTAGCTAGCAGGACGGAAGGCAAAGGAAGATTAGCCACTTGTTACCTGATCCTCACAGGGCACCCTGATCTTTTTCAGAGAAATCTCAGTTTCCTTCTCCAGCGAATGACGGGGATCTGGGCCTGGTCGGGTGTCTGTAGTATCTCCTTCCCATCCGACTCATTGAAGAAAAACTAATTGTCTAATCTGAGGGGAGTAATCGCAGTTCTGATGTCCAGAAGATCTTTTCGGTCATAAGAGACGGTAAAATCAACATTATGTACAAAACAATTTACAAACAACGCGAAAAAACAAACAAAATAGCATGGTTGGTTAAGAGCCGATAAGACGGCAGCCATCTTCAAGAATTGGGTTTGTTTTGTGCAGTTACTACAATGTTGTTGATCAGATGCCTCGCAAAGAAGGGCACCTAATGGTAGATGGGTAAAAAAAAAAGATCACATTGAGGAAGGAAAGCGCTGAGTGATTTCACCATGAGGTCAATAGTGGCTTTAAAACAGTTACAGAGTTGAATGGCTGTGATATGAGAAAATTAAGTCTCCCTGGTCTTTGTGGTTCAATTTGTGTTTCAATCTCTTCTTCTCTCTTCGTCTATCTTTTCTTCTCTCTTCTTCTCTCATTTCCTCTATTGCTTCTTCTATAATATCTATTCTTCTCTTTTTTTTTCTTTCCCGTCTTCTATCTTATCTCTTTATCTCTCTCTTCCTCACTCTCTTCTTTTATCTCTTCTTCTCTCTTTTCCTCTTTATCTTCGTCTCTCTTCTTCTATCTCGTCTCTCATCTCTTCTTCTATCTCTTTTTCTCTATTCTTTTCCTTTTCTTATGTCTTCGTCTCTCTCTTCTTAGCTCTCTTCATTTATCTCTTCTCTCTTTCCTTCTTTCTCTTCATCTATATATTTGTCTCTCTTCTTCTATCTCTTCATCTCTCTTCTCTCTCTTCCAACTTATTATGTGACTTGTTAAGCAAATGTTTACTTCTGAACTTATTAAGGCTTTCCATAACAAAGGGGGTTGTTATTGACTCAATATATTTCAGCTATTCATTTTTAATTAATTTGTTTAAAAAAAATGAAAAACATAATTTAATTTTGAACTTATGGGGTTTGTGTGTAGGCCAGTGACAAACGATCTTAATTTAATCAATTTTAAATTCACGCTGTAAGAGAACATCTCTTGTTCTATCTCTTGTTCTCTCTATCCTATCACTTCTTCTCGCTCTTTTTCTGTCTCTTCATCTCCCTCTTCTTCTCTCTTTTCCCCTCTCTCTACTTCTCTCATCTCTTCTTCTACATCTTCATCCCTTCTTCGTCTGTTTCTCTATTATCTTCTCCATGACACCATTGTTGTTTTGCATCATTTATTGATTTCATTTTTGTTTTCAGGCTCTCACGCTCCCTCCCTCTCTCTCCCTCTCTCCTCCATCTATACAGTTGTGCTGATAGACAGGTTTATGATCCAGTGTGAAGTAGCTGTTCTCCCTCTCCATGGTGGCTCACCGCACAGCCTGGTAAATATGCTAATGGGGCTGATGACAGCCAGGCACAAAGCATTAAACACCAACAACACGACAGAGATAGCAGTGACTAAAACAGTTTGGGTACATCCCAAATGGAACCCTATTCCCTATATATTGCACAACTTTTGACCAGGGCCCATAGTACACTATGTAGTGGAAATGGTGCCTTTTGGAGGCAGCCTTACACTTAAATAAGTACATTTTTCTTACAATATTACAATACACAAGGCCTAACCTGGTCCCCGGGCTAATTGCTAGAGAGATCCGGCTGGTGGACAAAACTACACAAGTTGCAACAGTATATTGTGGTTTAAGTGAACGGGTTTCTAAAGACACATGCAAGAATACAAAAAGGCATAAGAAATATGGAAGCAACGTTACCTACAGCACCAAGAGAAAATAACGTCCTGCTCTCCGTCTGCAGACCATGTTGTCTGACTACTTTTGTCTCCTCATTGCTATTCAGACATTGGCATTCAAATATCATCAGCCATTCAATACTGCTGCCTGCCTATGACCAGCCTTGACACCACAGCTGTAAGTGTATATATCTGTATGGGTCTGTACCCAGGGTGGGGTGAGCCTAGTTTTGTAAGAATTGTCCCTTCCTTCTGAGAGGAAAGAGGAAGAAAATAGACATCAGTCATCCTCCTCTGCCGTCAGGTAACAAAATGTATTGCATTAAATCACACACTTTTGTTCCTCTCCCTATTCACAACAAAAGATGTGGCATTAAATATTAATGCCAAGCTGTATATAGGGGTTGAAAAAATAGTACATTTCCATTGGGTTAGCTATTGTTTTATTATACAGAGACATCAAACCCTTTGGTAAGGATTTTCTATTGGAACACTAAAACACTTTTATTTGAAGGTTGCTTATTCACTATAACAATATAGGTCCTCAAAATAAATAATTAACAGATGCACTTCCATAGATATACGACGATACAGTTAATACCATTTTTTTTTGTGTGTAATTTTTACCCCCTCCTTTTTCTCCCCAATTTCATAGTATCCAATTATTAGTAGTTACTATCTTGTCTCATCGCTACAACTCCCGTACGGGCTCGGGAGAGACGAAGGTCGGAAGTCATGCGTCCTCCGAAACACAACCCAACCAAGCCGCACTACTTCTTCACACAGCGCTCATCCAACCCGGAAGCCAGCTGTCCGGAAACACCGTGCGACCTTGGTTAGCGCACACTGCGCCCGGCCCGCCACAGGAGTCACTGGTGCGCGATGAGACAAGGACATCCCTACCGGCCAAGCACTCCCTAACTCGGACGACGCTAGACCAATTGTGCGTCGCCCCACGGACCTCCCAGTCGCGGCCGGCTGCGACAGAGCCTGGGCGCAAACCCAGAGTCTCTGGTGGCACAGCTAGCGCTGCGATGCAGTGCCTTAGACCACTGCAACCACCTGGGAGGCCCCAGTTAATACAATGCGATTGTATACAGACCTTTGTAAGTCCGTGAAAATTGTAAGAATTGTGACTCCATTTAGGAATTGCTCATTGTCTAGTGCTGGTGAATTGTCAATGAAGTAAGTGTGCCACATGAACCTATAGAGTTCCCTCGCTTCCCTGCAGTGTTCCATTATCCTAATTAGGTGCTGAGTATATCCCCAAGAGAGAAATGCCTTCTGGGAAAAACTGAGGTTAGGAACAAAGTGGGTTTGTCACACAAAAAGAAGAGAAGACATTTTAGATCATACAATTACGGTATTAGGCCTATATTTGGCAGTGGTGAATACAGAGTATCAAACAAACATTTCAGTGCCATTTTAGAGCATGCAGTTAGTAGACCTCCATCACATGGGCTCCTGAGTGGCACAGCGGTCTAAGGCACTGCATCTCAGTGCTAGAGGCGTCATTACAGTCCCTGTTTCCATCCCGGGCTATTTCACAACCGGGCCGTGATCGGGAGTCCCATAGGCCGGCGCAAAATTGGCCCAGCATTGTCCAGGGTTAGGGGAGGGTTTGGCAGGGGTAGGCTGTCAATGTAAAATAAGAATGTGTTCTTAACGGACTTGCCTAGTTAAATAAAGGTTAAAAAAGAATCATTCACAGACACTTATGAGAGGAGCTGGGAGCCTGTTACATATTCTGAATCATGCTTCCTGTCTCTGAGTGACTGTTTGATGTGTGAAGGAATCAACAAATGAATGCTGCAATAAATCATACAATGAACGCTCCATGAATATGTCTATCTTGCTACATCAGAAAGCAGTGCTCTACATAAATAATACACACACACCACACCGTGATCTGTGTGAGTGAATCTGCCAAAGTGCATGTAGAGAGTGTGTGTGTGTGTGCCATTAAATGTATATCTGTGTAATGGAGAGAGAGAGAGAGAGAGAGAGAGAGAGAGAGAGAGATGGTTGCAGTGTGAAACCCCCTGGCGTCTGAGCTGTTTCTCATTGGGGTTTGAAGCGGGCAGACTACTGAAGGCATCATTGTCAACAAGCTTACCTCACCACTGTTCCTGCTTGTCAGAGTACTTAAACATTACTCGCTACAGAGATAAGTAGCCCTTTTCCTTTTCCCCTAGTCGCCTCACTAAGAATTACATGGAGGTGAAGCCGCTCCCCCTCTCTTTTTCTGCTCTCTGCAATCTCTTGTGCTAATGCACATGTGGGAGGCTGCTGCTGCGAGGAGCTTTTAGGCCGCAATCACTTCACATTTGTTTCAGCGATTGATTCCCTGCCATGCAACAGCAAGCGATAGAGAGCAATGGAGAGAGGGAGGAAGAGAATGAGAGAAAGAAAGAGAGAGAGAGAGGTGGAGAGAGAGAAGGAACGAGTAAGAGAACGAGGCAACAAGGGGAAGTCAGGGGATGTGAGAACAGGAGTGTGGTGCCTTGCCTAGCATCACCATGACAACAGACATCACTTCACAGGAGCAGCACTTAGAATGCCTGTGTGGGCCGGAGGAGTGACAGTCAGTCGAAGGCTGTGTGGTGCCGTTTGAGTCATCTAATCCACTCCCTGCGTTTCTCCAGCATCACTAAAAGGGTGTCCTGTGTCCCTGTTACACTAACTTAGCTACCTCCTGAGATCAACTCTCTGTCTCTCTGTGATTTGTAAGTGTACGTGTTTGAATGCAGTCCCTGACAGTTCAGGTTTGCACAGACATATCCATTCAGAATAATACATTAAAGGGTGCAGAAGAGGGATTTCAGATGCAACAAAAAGCTACTGTCACCATAATGATACCATGGGCATGGCTAGCCTGCATTTACAATTCTATTTGATCTCCACTGTTCATTAAGATGTGAATCTATTCAGCTTATAGCTGAGTGAATAACTGTCCAGCTAACAAGCTTCGTTAGCTGGGAAGTACTAGTCTTTGTATTGATTTGACATTCATATGAGATAGCTTTATGAAGATGATACTTGTTATAAGCACGTGAAAGGCATGTGTAGAGTTTGTTGAGGTGAAGTATAGTATTGGCATTGGATTGCCATTCGAATGAGATTGCTCTATATAGATGTTATAAGCATATGAAAAGGCCTCTCAAAGCTAGTGCAATTTTAAGTACATACGGACTACCATGTCATGTCTGGATTGGCTGTTACCTAGCTTCTGTTTTTCTAACATTATACTGAGGGAACACTCCAAAGACTGGGTCTTGGGTGAGCTGACATTCAGTATGAGTAACTTTCACATCAGATGAGGGACTAGAAGCAATACCAGGTATGAACTGGTAGCTATCTGGATCCTGCATTCCCAGCACTGCAGATCACAGTCATCTCCTAAGACTAGCTCCTATGAGAGCTGACATTCTGTGTGAGTAAGTTCCCCAGCATGAGAGAGTAGTAGCAATATGAGGCCCCACCAAAGGTATAGACCAGTGGAGGCTCCTGAGAGGAGGAATGGAAGGACCATCCTCCTCAGTGAATTTCATAAAAATATAAATTGTGAAACATAAGAAAATGTCACAAAATAATTGATTAAAACACACAGTTGTGCAATGAAGGTCTACAGTAGTCTCAGCAGCACTCTGTAGGGTAGCACCATGGTGTAGTCGGAGGCTCATGGTTTTCATCCCCTTCCATAGACTTACACAGTAATTATGACAACTTCCAGAGGATGTCCTCCAACCTATCAGAACTCTTGCAGCATGAACTGACAGTATAAGTTACAGCTAGCTAGAACTGCAGTGGATAAAATGTGGTGAGTAGGTGACTCAAAGAGAGAAAAAGACAATGGTTGAACAGTTTTGAACAAATTAATTTCTTCCAAAATTAAGAAGCAAGAGAGATATTTGTTTCTTGTATTTATTTTTTTTACTTTCACTTCGGTAGCAAATGCAGCTAGCTAGTTTACTCAAACACCTGGCTCAAACAGAGAGTGATGCTATGTTAGCTAGCTGACTAAGGCTATCCAACACTGGAATTCTTCCAAGGCAAGGTAAGCTTTTGGTATTATTAACTTATTGCCACCGGGGCAGCCGGTGTAACTGCTAAACTGCTCTCTGACTGTACACTGTACTGCATGATTGTAGCGGGTTTACTAACGCGTTAGTTCTAGTAGCTATGTTGACTATGACGTGACAAGGATGTAGGCTGTGTGTAGCTGTTAGCGGATATGATATGAAGGTTTGGCTTGGATTGGTTTTTTGCATGGTCACAGACAGCTGATGTGTTGTGCACTGAAGTCCACAATCGAGGAGAACGTGTAGATAGTTGCGAGAAGGAATTATATATACAACTAGTAAAGTGATCATGCTATTTCTATGTGGCTGCTATGAAAGTGAACTGTGTTTGTGTGTGATCAAGGGTGTATTCATTCTGCCAATTCTGTTCAGAAACGTTTCTTAAACGGAAGCAACTGGAAGCAAATGGAATGAAACGGGTCTAAACATACCTGAATTTGTCCAATAGAAACTTTCATTTGCAACTGTTGGACTAACGATTACAACCTAGATCAGCTAGATACAGGCAAGAGTGTGCAAGGCGGTATTGAATGTGTCACTGTCTGTGACCCTGATTATTTAAAACTATCTCGACCTGTTCACCTATGTTGTAAACTTTCATTCATAGACTAGGTTGTAGCAACTTCATGATGGGTATAGGGAAAATGTGAGTATCATGTAGTAGCCTAAACTTATCGATGTTACATTGAACTGGGTGAATGGAATATGAATGACAATCATCCAATATGCTGTAAAAGAAATAAGGCCATGCTCATAAAATGTAAAAAAAAATCTTCCCTCATCTTAAACAGCGCCGACCGCCACTGGTATAGATCAGTTGTCAGGTTTAATTATTTTTTGTAAAATATTTGTATCTAGTTATCATGTATTCATTTTCTTTAACTGGTTATATGTTTGTAGTTTGCATGTTTCAGTAATTGTCACGCCCTGACCGTAGATTGCTTTGAATGTTTCTATTTTTTTGTTTGGTCAGGGTGTGAGTTGGGGTGGGTATTCTATATTCTATTATTTGTATTTCTATGTTTTGGCCGGGTAGGCTTCTCAATCAGGGACAGCTGTCTATCGTTGTCTCTGATTGAGAACCATACTTAGGTAACCCTTTTTCCCACCTGTCTTTGTGGGAAGTTGACTTTGTTTATGGCACATAGCCTTTAGCGTCACAGTTTGTTTTGTAGTGCTTATTGTTTTGTTCAGCGTCTTTTCTAAATAAAATAATATGTACGCTCAACATGCTGCACCTTGGTCCAGTTCTTTCAACGGCTGTGACAGAACTTCCCATCACAAACGGACCAAGCAGCGTAGTAAGGAGGAGCAGCATGTTCAGGATTCATGGACTTGGGAGGAGATCCTGGACGGTAAGGGACCCTGGAGGCAGGCTGTGGACTATCGCCGTCCACGGGAGGAACTAGAGGCAGCAAAAGCAGAGCGGCAGCGTTACGAAGGGACACGGCTAGCAAGGAAGTCCGAGAGGCAGCCCCCAAAAATGTTTTGGGGGGGGCATACGGGGAGTGTGGCTGAGTCAGTTTGGAGACCTGAGCCAACTCCCCGTGCTTACCGTGGCGAGCGTCGTACTGGTCAGACACCGTGTTATGCGGTGGATCGCACAGTGTCTCCAGTGCGCGTGCACAGCCTGGTGTGCTACCTTCCAGCGCCCCGAATCGGCCGGGCTAGAGTGGGAATCCAGCCAGGTCGGAGGGTGCCGGCTCAGCGCATCTGGCCGCCAGTACGTCTCTACGGCCCAGGATATTCTGCACCGGCTCTGCGTACTGTGTCTCCGGTGCGTCTGCACAGCCCAGTGCGTCCTGTGCCTGCGCCCCGCATGTGCCGGGCCATAGTAATCATCCAGCCAGGACGGGTTGTGCAGGCTCCTAGCTCGAGACCTCCAGTGCGCCTCCACGGCCCAGTGTGTCCGGTGCCTCTGCCAAGGACAGGGCCTTCTGTATGTCGCCCCAGCCTGGTGAGCCCTGTGGCAGCTCCACGTACCAGACTGCCCATACGTCTCCTCCCTCCAGTGATGATCCATGTCAAGAAGCCTCCAGTGATGATCCATGGCACGAAGCCTCCAGTGATGATCCATGGCACGAAGCCTCCCACGACGGCCTGCAGTCTGGAGCTTCCAGCAACGGTCCCCAATCCGGAGCCTCCAGCGACGGTGTCCAGTCCGGAGCCTCCAGCGACGGTGTCCAGTCCGGAGCCTCCAGCGACGGTGTCCAGTCCGGGGCCCACAACGAGGGTGTCCAGTCCGGGGCCCACAACGAGGGTGTCCAGTCCGGGGCCCACAACGAGGGTGTCCAGTCCGGGGCCCACAACGAGGGTGTCCAGTCCGGGGCCCGCTACGAGGGACCCCAGTCCGGGGCCCGCAACGAGGGACCCCAGTCCGGGGTCGGCGACGAGGGTCCCCGCACCAGAGGTGCCACCAAAGTGGGGTGAGCCAGTGGTGGCGCGGGGTCTGGGTCCTGCACCTGCCCACCCAGACCCTCCCCTATAGGTTTAAGTTTTGCGGCCGGAGTCCGCAGCTTTGGGGGGAGGGGTACTGTCACACCCTGACCTTAGAGATCCTGTTTATTTCTCTATTTTGGTTTGGTCAGGGTGTGAGTTGGGGTGGGTATTCTATATTCTATTATTTGTATTTCTATGTTTTGGCCGGGTAGGGTTCTCAATCAGGGACAGCTGTCTATCGTTGTCTCTGATTGAAAACCATACTTAGGTAGCCCTTTTTTCCACCTGTCTTTGTGGGAAGTTGATTTTGTTTATGGCACATAGCCTTTAGCTTCCAGGTTTGTTTTGCATTGTTTATTGTTTTGTTCGGCGTCTTTTCTAAATAAAATAATATGTACGCTCACGACGCTGCACCTTGGTCCAGTTCTTTCAACGGCTGTGACACCAGTCCCCAATACACCCACCACTCCACTGCTCCAAATTGTCTCTCTGCTGTACAGAACATCCCTCACCCTGCCCCCTCTCCCTCTCTCTCATTCCCCCTCTCTCTTACTCTCTATCACCCCTTTCCCATTCACACTTCCTGGGCTCTGTGCCAGCTGAGTGTACAGACAGGGGGACATAGAGGGAGGAAGGAGAGATATGGAGAGAGGGGGAAAGGGAGAGAATGATAATGACAGATAAAAGAGAGACATCTTACTTTTTAACTCTGCATTGTTGGGAAAGGGCTCGTAACTAAGCATTTCACTGTAAAGTGTACACCTGTTGTCATCGGCGCATGTGACAAATAACATTTAATGACAGATTGACAGGGACAGAGAGAAAGAGAGCAAAGGATAACAACAGAGAGAGAGATAACGTCCAAGAGAGAGATAACGTCCAAGAGAGAAAGCGAGTAATGATATCTCATTAGGGTGGGAAATGTGAAGGTCCAGATCCAAGAGAATTGATAAAGGACTCTGTGGAGGAGGCTTTTGAGAACCAACAAAGACGGCTTTAGTTTCACTGGCGGAGGCATTTGCATAGCTTAGAAGTCCAAGCGTCTGAACCAAGCCTCATGAAAAGAAACCCCAGGAATCGTAGGGACTTCAATAGCAACGCAAGATAGGGAAAGAGGTGGTGGGGATTTCTATTGCTTCTGTGGCGCAATGGAGGGACAAGATCAGGAGGGAGCATCTCAAAGCTCAGAGACTGATGCAAAGTGAACAAACTGATCTCCAGATGAAGATGCTACTTTCACTTTAATGCACAGCTACATTATCCTATCATCATGTCATACAGAGTCATGCTCCTCTAAACAAGAAAAGAAGGACATATTTCTTGTTATCCTTTAAATGTACCACACATTAAGTAATTGCTACTTGAGAGTTTTGGGGAGTTTGTAGTTTGTGACTTGAAATGGAAGATGACAGTCCCAACAGAGGTACAGGAAACGTATTGTACCTCTCAAGACCAAAGGAAGACTAGTGAAAAGTTTTTTTTTTAAATGTATTTTTAATTGAACCTTTATTTAACTAGGCAAGTCAGTTAAGAGCAAATTCTTATTTACAATGACGTCCTGACAAAAGGCAAAAGGCCTCCTGCAGTGAGGATTCAAAATAAAAAAACATTAAACAAAAATATAGGACAAAACACACATCATGGCAAAAGAGACAACACTACATAAAGAGAGACCTAAGACAACAACATAGCAAGGCAGCAACACATGACAACACAGCATGGTAGCAACACAACATGACAACAACATGGTAGCAACACAACATGGCAGCAGCACAGGTTCCAAACATTATTGGGCACAGACTACAGCACAAAGGGCAAGAAGGTAGAGACAACAATACATCACGCAAAGCAGCCACAACTGTCAGTAAGAGTGTCCATGATTGAGTCTTTTAATGAAGACTCAGTTTGAGTGTTTGTTGCAGCTCGTTCCAGTCGCAAGCTGCAGCGAACTGAAAAGGACTTCCCAGGGATGTGTGTACTTTGGGGACCTTTAACAGAGGTTGAGAAGAATGAGAGAGCAACAGAGACACAGAAAGAGATTGCGAGAGAACGAGAGACTATAGTGTACTGCAGCCCAGCAGTTCTACTGGCCATCATGAGCCCTCAATAATGCTGGCTGAACCATTTAATCATCTCAGACTGCTACAAGATCATATCGACACTGAAACAGAGTCAGACTGACTTCTAAAAAGCCAACAGAATACTTCAGGTCATAGAATGATGTACAGTATCGTCATAACAAATTATACATGATTTGAAAGGTATCTTGTATCGTGGTAGAGAATCATCACACTCATTGTGGCATACCTGACTGTGCAATTCTTGTCCGTTTTTTTCCATGGCATGTCATTCTTCCCAAATGCTTCCCATTTTCCATATTAATAGAATACTGAGTATGGTCATTTGGCAACCTTCAATGTTCCATTCAAACCCATTTCTCTGGAGACATCCCCATACTGTAGGTGTATTTTATACTGCTTTGAAGAGCTGCATCCTTCGCCAGACGCTCTTCCCGACATAATGGAGCATGATCTACGGTGTATGAACGCATACATTCACATCACATAAAAGTATTTGTTTACAAGCTACTGTCCTGTTTTAGCATATAGCCCTGACGCGGTCACTCATTGGCATGCACATATTATAAGCTGGGGGGGAGTGAGGATAGGGGGTTATGAGCCTTTAGTTGTCTTACGCCTCATGTCCACAAGATGCATCAAACTCTTTGCGTTCCGGTCTGAAGTCATTCATTGTCAGTGGAACAGTCAGCAGAGCTACATTTGGTGTGAAGCAGTAGGCTGCGGTGCGTTCTGTGTAGCACATGCATTATTTTAAACTTGTGTGTTGCTTTACCGTGCAGTGGTACAAACGGAAGTACACACACACAGACTCCTACTAGCTAGCTTTTAGAGAGTTGAAAAGCACATGTGCGTCAAGTACGGAAAATGTCAGCAAGAAATCCAGCAAAACAAAACGCATATGCAACTGTGGGACATTGGTCTTAAATCCTTGTGAATGTTTCTAAAAAGCCACCAAGGATTTCTCACTCACTCACTCACTCACTCACTCACTCACTCACTCTATTTTAAGAATGTGAAATGTCAGAACGATAGTAGAGAGTTTACATACACTCAATTAGAGGTCGATCGATTAATCGGAATGGCCGATTAATTAGGGCAGATTTCAATAACATAACAATCGGAAATCGGTATTTTTGGGTGCCGATTTGACATTTTTTTATTTATTTTTTTATTTTTTTATACCTTTATTTAACTAGGCAAGTCAGTTAAGAACACATTCTTATTTTCAATGACGGCCTAGGAACGGTGAGTTAACTGCGTCGTACAGGCGCAGAACGACAGATTTTCACCTTGTCAGCACGGGGGAGCCAATCTTGCAACCTTACAGTTGACTAGTCCAACGCAATAACGACCTGCCTCTCTCTCGTTGCACTCCACAAGTCGACTGCTTGTTACGCGAATGCAGTAAGCCAAGGTAATTTGCTAGCTAGCATTAAACTTATCTTATAAAAAACAATCAATCAAAATCACTAGTTAACTACACATGGTTGATGATATTACTAGATATTATCTAGCGTGTCCTGCGTTGCATATAATCTGACTGAGCATACAAGCATACAAGTATCTAAGTATCTGACTGAGCGGTGGTAGGCAGAAGCGCATAAACATTCATTCAAACAGCACTTTCTTTGTGTTTTGCCAGCAGCTCTTCGTTGTGCGTCAAGCATTGCGCTGTTTATGACTTCAAGCCTATCAACTCCCGAGATGAGGCTGGTGTAACCGAAGTGAAATGGCTGGCTAGTTAGTGCGCGCTAATAGCGTTTCAAACGTCAGTCGCTCTGAGCCTTCTAGTAGTTGTTCCCCTTGCTCTGCATGGGTAACGCTGGTTCGATGGTGGCTGTTGTCGATGTGTTGCTGGTTCGAGCCCAGGGAGGAGCGAGGAGAGGGACGGAAGCTATACTGTTACACTGGCAATACTAAAGAGCCTATACGAACATCCAATAGTCAAAGGTTAATGAAATACAAATGGTATAGAGGGAAATAGTCCTACAATTCCTATAATAACTACAACCTAAAACTTCTTACCTGGGAATATTGAAGACTCATGTTAAAAGGAACCACCAGCTTTCATATGTTCTCATGTTCTGAGCAAGGAACTGAAACGTTAGCTTTCTTACATAGCACATATTGCACTTTTACTTTCTTCTCCAACACTTTGTTTTTGCATTATTTAAACCAAATTGAACATGTTTCAATATTTACTTGAGGCTAAATTGATTGTATTGATGTATTATATTAAGTTAAAATAAGTGTTCATTCAGTATTGTTGTAATTGTCATTATTACAAATAAATAAATAAAAATTGGCCGATTAATCGGTATCGGCCTTTTTGGTCCTCCAATAATCGGTATCGGCGTTGAAAAATCATAATTGGTCGACCTCTACACTCAATTAGTATTTGTCTTTAAATTGTTTAACTTGAGTCAAACATTTTGGGTAGCCTTCCACAAGCTTCCCACAATAAATTGGGTGAATTTTTGCCCAATCCTCCTGACAGAGCTAGTGTAATTGAGTCAGGTTTGTAGGCCTCCTTGCTCGCACACACTTTTTCAGTTCTGCCCACAAATGTTCTATATGATTGAGGTCAGGGCTTTGTGATGGCCACTCCAATACCTTGACTGTGTTGTCCTTAAGCCATTTTGCCACAACTTTGGAAGTATGCTTGGGGTCATTGTCCATTTGGAAGACCCATTTGTGACCAAGCTTTAACTTCCTGACTGATGTCTTGAGATGTTGTTTCAATATATCCACATAATTTAGCCTCCTCATGATGCCATCTATATTGTGAAGTACACCAGCAAAGCAAAGTGCACTGCAGCAAAGCACCCCCACAACATGACGCTGCCACCCCGGTTGGGATGCATCACGGTTGGGATGGTGTTCTTCGGCTTGCAAGCCTGCCCATTTTTCCTCCAAACATAACGATGGTCATTATGGCCAAAAAGTTATATTTTTGTTTCATCAGACCAGAGGACATTTCTCCAAAAAGTAAGATCTTTTCAGGTTATGTCGATATAGGACTCGTTTTACTGTGGATATAGATACTATTGCACCTGTTTCCTCCAGTATCTTCACAAGGTCCTTTGCTGTTGTTCTGGGATTGATTTGCACTTTTTGGACCAAAGTATGTTCATCTCTAGGAGACAGAATGCATCTCCTTCCTAAGTGGTATGACGGCTGTGTGGTCCCATGGTGTTTATACATGTGCACTATTGTTTGTACAGATGAATGTGGTACCTTCAGGTGTTTGAAAATTGCTCACATGGATGAACCTAACTTGTGGAGGTCTACAATATTTTTCTGAGGTCTTGGTTGATTTCTTTAGATTTTCCCATGATGTCAATCAAAGAGGCACTGAGTTTGAAGGTAGGCCTTGAAATACATCCACAGGTTCACCTCCAATTGACTCAAATGATGTCAATTAGCCTATCAGACGCTTCTAAAACCATGACATCGTTTTCAGGAATTTTCCAAGCTGTTTAAAGGTACAGTTAACTTAGTGTATGTACACTTCTGACCCACTGGAATTGTGATACAGTGAATTATAAGTGAAATAATCTGTTTTGCAAACACTCTTTGGAAAAATGACTTGTGTCATACACAAAGCATATATCCTAACCGACTTGCCAAAACTATAGTTTGTTAACAAGAATTTTGTGGAGTGGTTGAAAAACAAGTTTTAATGACTCCAACCTAAGTGTATGTAAACTTTTGACTTCAACTGTTTGTTTCTCTCTCTCTATTGTTGGCATGTGATAGCTCATTACCCAATGGGGGATACTATATATGAGCCCATCCGCTCTGCCCTGGGGAATCGGGTTGGTCATCACCCCTTTTCTTTCCCTCTGTTCTGTCTTTACCGAAAGAGACAAGAGCACAAACAATTTCATCAAGGGCTTCTCTCTCTCTCTCTCTCTCTCTCTCTCTCTCTCTTCAACCGAGGGCTGCAGTTCAGTGTTGACGTCAATTGGCAGGCTTGCAGTCTCATGGAGGAAGTCTCCCTGTGCTCCATAACAAGCATTATGGGACATTATTTATTTAATGAGTGAGGATCTGCCTGTTGATTTACATGGGTATGGAGTGCATGCTCACATCATGGCAGAATGCTATAAGGCCTATGAGTTAATAGCTTTGCTTTGGCATGCGTTTGATTAATTCTGATGGTAAGAGAGAGAGAGAGCTTGTGTATATCTTGGATTAGGTAATTGGCTTTAGAATATCCTGATGGTAAATTTACAATGTTATAAAGGTCTTGAATTGTGAATAGGTCTTGAATAGGCTTTTATACTGTAATATATGGTAAAAACATGTGCAAATGTGACAACAAAAGAAGCCAATCTCTTGTGTCAGTGTGTGGGATTCTTTCACACCATACCATGCCATAGCCCAATTTAACCCTCCTGTTGTGTTTGTTTCATGTTAATTAATGCTGTGTTCCCGGTCCAAAATGACTGCCCCATTATAGCGGATTATAAATCCATAATAATACATATATTATCACCTAACGTTGTGTTAAGATCTTTTTATCAACTTAAGGTCTTGTGAACATTACAAGTTGTGAACTGCTAGATGCTATTTATGGCCTGTGGGCATCATTGACCTGAGCTCATACAACTCGTTTTTGACAACTACAAAAAACACAATGTATGGATTATTTTGACTATAACAAATACTCCGATGAAACATATTGTGCTATTTATCAGACTACTTTGTGTCAAAGTTTAACAAGGACTCTCTCCTCCTCACCAGTGTCATGATCAAAGAAGTGATCAAGAGTCTCACATACAGTATATTGTTTGGTCATTGTGCTGCCACAGAATGAATTGTGAGCAGGCCTCAAAAAAGCTTTATATACCAGAGCTGCGAGAAATGTTCTATATATTATTGAAACAATGTTGTAATTGTTTGTGAGAATGCCAACACGTGTGGTTCCCGTGGGGGAAAGATATTATTGTGGAAAGGTTCCCGTGGGGAGTGAGGTGTGTGTGTGTGTGTGTGTGTGTGTGTGTGTGTGTGTGTGTGTGTGTGTGTGTGTGTGTGTTCAAACACACATGCATGTGGGGGTCTGGGAGAAGAAGTGTGTCCATCTGATGAATGGCCATGTGCCTGAACTCAATTTTATACACTAATTGTATACTCACCCACTAATTTCTAATGACCGGTCATGACCGGGAACACCACAGGTGTACAAAAGTTAAATAAAACACTCACATGTTTATGTAAATTATCTAAATGTATTTTGTGTTCAGATGCCCTGTGTGGAGAAAATCATGGAACCTTCAGACAATCAGATTAAATGAACTACTGAGTGGTGTTTCTTTCTTTCTGGTTCTGACGAGAAAAGAAAAACTGTCTTCTGCACTGTTCAACCAATCCAGTAAATGTGGAGGAGGAGTTAAGATGGAGTGTTGTCTTGTTAACGTCCAAAAGCGGAAGTCACGTCACAGGCTCTCTGTCCATTTCCCTTGAAAACGGGATGCGTCCGGTTTCTACCTCCCCATGAGGGTGGTCTCTACTTGACCACCTATAGTCTGACAGCAGCTTCCTCATTGGTCAACGGCAGTAGCAACGTAAAATAGTATCATACAGCACCAGTCACATTGAGTGTATGATACCCAGTGATAAGGTATATAACATAATGGCGCCGGAGGGGATGGCTCCTGTTTTAAGGGCTCCCAAGCAACTGTACCATCTCTTATGACTGAAAAGAGCTTCTGGACATCAGAACAGCGAGTACTCACCTCGAACTTGATGAAGATTTTTTCTTTAATGAGTACAACAGGATGGATATACTGTGCTCTCGAGACCAGGCCCAAATCCCCATCATCCGCGTGAAGAAAAGACAGAGAAAAAGGGGGAGGAGGGCAGGGTGTCTTGTGAGAATTTGCCGGTGAGTAGGCAAGCCAACACTACCCTCCGTATAATAGTCCAAAGTGCAATCATTGGAATATAAACTGGACAATTTACGATTAAAACTATCTGACCAACGGGACAGTAATATCTTATGTTTCACCGAGTCGTGGCTAAACGACGACAAGGATAATATAGAGCTGGCTGGGTTTTCCATGCATCGGCAGGACAGAGCAGCTACTGTACGTCTGGGTGTGTGTCTATTTGTCAATAACTGTTGGTGCGTGATGTCTAATATTAAAGAAGTCTTGAAGTATTGCCTGCCTGAGGTAGAATACCTCATGATAAGCTGCAGACCAAACTATCTACAAAGAGAGCTCTCATCTATAATATTCGTAGCCGTCTATTTACCACTATAAACCGATGCTGGCACTAAAACCGCAGTCAACAAGCTGTATAAGGCCATAAGCTAACAAAAAGTGGCGCTCCAAGTGGCCGGGAACATTAATGCAGGCAAATTTAAATCCTTTTTACCTCATTTTTACCAGCATGTCTCATGTGCAACCAGAGGAAAAACACCTCTAGATTACCTTTACTCCACACACAGAGACGCATACAAAGATCTCCCTCGCCCTCTATTTGGCTAATCTGAACATAATTCAATCCGCCTGATTCCTTCTTACAAGCAGAAATTAAAGCAGGAAGTACCAGTGACGAGCTCAATAAGGAAGTGGTCAGATGATGCAGATGCTACGCTACAGGACTGTTTTACTAGCACAGACTGGAATATGTTATGGGATTCCTCCAATGGCATTGAGGAGTATATCACCTCAGTCAGTGGCTTTGTCATTAAGTGCATCGGCGACGTCGTCCCCACAGTGACTGTACGTACATATCCCAACCAGCTGCCATGGATTACAGACAACATCCGCACCGAGCTAAAGGCTAGTGCTGCCGCTTTCAAGGAGTAGGACACTAATCTGGACGATAATAACAAATTCCACTATGCCCTCAGACAAACCATCAAACAGGCAAAGCTTCAATCCAGGACTAAGATTGAATCCTACTATACCGGCTCTGACGCTCGTCGGACGTGGCAGGGCTTGCAAACTATTACGGACTATGAAGGGAAACACAGCCAAGAGCTGCACAGTGATGCGAGCCTACCAGAAAAGGTAAATGCCTTTTATGCTTGCTTTGAGGCAAGCAACACTGAATCATGCATGAGAGCACCAGCTGTTCTGGATGACTATGTGATCACGCTCTCCTTAGCTGATGTATTATATTAAGTTAAAATAAGTGTTCATTCAGTATTGTTGTAATTGTCATTATTACAAATAAATAAATAAAAATTGGCCGATTAATCGGTATCGGCCTTTTTGGTCCTCCAATAATCGGTATCGGCGTTGAAAAATCATAATTGGTCGACCTCTACACTCAATTAGTATTTGTCTTTAAATTGTTTAACTTGAGTCAAACATGTTGGGTAGCCTTCCACAAGCTTCCCATAATAAGCTGGGTGAATTTTGGCCCATTCCTCCTGACAGAACTGGTATAACTGAGTCAGGTTTATAGGCTTCCTTGCCTGCACACACTTTTTCAGTTCTGCCCACAAATTTTCTATAGGATTGAGGTCAGGGCTTTGAGTGGGCCACTCCAATACCTTGACTTTGTTGTCCATTTTGCCACAACTTTGGAAGTATGCTTGGGGTTGTTGTCCATTTGGAAGATCCACTTGCGACCAAGCTTCACTTCCTGACTGATGTCTTGAGATGTTGCTTCAATATATCCACATAATTTAGCTTCCTCATGATGCCATCTATTTTGTGAAGCGCACCAGTCCCTTCTGCAGCAAAGCACCCCCACAACATGACGCTGCCACCCCTGTGCTTCACGGTTGGTATGGTGTTCTTTTGCTTGCAAGCCTCCCCCTTTTTCCTCCAAACAAAACAATGGTATTTATGGCCAAACAGTTCTATTTTTGTTTCATCAGACCAGAGGACATTTCTCCAAAAAGTAAGATATTTTTCCCCATGTGCAGTTGCAAACTGTAGTCTGGCTTTTATATGGCGGTTTTGGAGCAGTGGCTTCTTCCTTGCTGAGCGGCCTTTCAGGTTATGTTGATATAGAACTTGTTTTACTGTGGATATAGATACTTTGGTACCTGTTTCCTCCAGCATCTTCACAAGGTCTTTTGCTGTTGTTCTGGGATTGCTTTGCACTTTTCGCACCAAAGTACGTTCATCTCTAGGAGACCGAACGCGTCTCCTTCCTGAGTGGTATGACGGCTGCGTGGTCCCATGGTGTTTAAACTTGCGTACTGTTTGTACAGATGAATGTGGTCCCTTCAGGCATTTGGAAAATTCTCCCAAGGATGAACCAGACTTGTGGAGGTCTCCATTTTTTTTTTTTTAGGTCTTGGCTGATTCATTTTTAGTTTCCCATGATTTCAAGCAAAGAGGCACTAAGTTTGAAGGTAGGCCTTGAAATACATCCACAGGTACACCTCCAATTGACTCCAATTATGTCAATTAGCCTATCAGATGCTTCTAAAACCATGACAAAATTTTCTGGAATTTCCCAAGCTGTTTAAAGGCACAGTCAACTTAATGTATGTAAACTTCTGACCCACTGGTATTGTGATACAGTGAATAATAAGTGAAATAATCTGTCTGTAAACAATTGTTGGAAATATTACTTGTGTCATGCACAAAGTAGATGACCTAACCGACTTGCCAAAACTATAGTTTGTTAACAAGAATTTTGTGAAGTGGTTGAAAAACGAGTTTTAATGACTCCAACCTAAGTGTATGTAAACTTCCGACTTCAATTGTATATACTACATTCAAATAAGTATTCAGACCCTTTACTCAGTACCTTGTTGAAGCACATTTGGCAGCGATTACAGCCTTGAGTCTTCTTGGGTATGACGCTACAAGTTTGGCACACCTGTATTTCGGGAGTTTCTCCCATTCTCTCAAGCTCTGTCTGGTTGAATGGGGAGCGTCACTGCACAGCAATTTTCAGGTCTCTCCAGACATGTTCGATCGGGTTCAAGTCCGGGCTCTGGCTGGGCCACTCAAGAAGGACATTCAGAGACTTGTCACAAAAACAGTCCTGCGTTGTCTTGGCTGTGTGCTTAGGGTCATTGTCCTATTGGAAGGTTAACCTTTGCCCCAGTCTGAGTTCCTGAGTGCTCTTGAGCAGGTTTTCATCAATGATCTCTCTGTATTTTGCATCTTTCCCTCGATCTTAACTAGTCTCCTAGTCCGTGCCGCTGAAAAACATCCACACAGCATGATACTGCCATCACCATGCTTCACCGTAAGGATGGTGCCAGGTTTCCTCCAGACGTGACGCTTGGAATTCAGACCAAAGAATTCAATCTTGTTTTCATCAGACCAGAAAATCTTGTTTCTTATGGTCTGAGAGTCCTTTATGTGCCTTTTGGCAAACTCAAAGTGGGATGTCATTGTGTGCCTTTTACTGAGGAGTAGCTTCTATCTAGCCAGTCTACCATAAAGGCCTGATTGGTGGAGTGCTGCAGAGATGGTTGTCCTTCTGGAAGATTCTCCCTTCTCCACAGAGGAGCTCTGTCAGAGTGACCATTGGGTTCTTGGTCACCTCCCTGACCAAGGCCCTTCTCCCCCAATTGCCGAGTTTGGCCGACCGGCCAGCTCTAGGAAGAGTCTTGGTGATTCCAAACTTCTTCCATTTAGGAATGTTGGGGACCTTCAATGCTGCACACCTTTTTTTGGTACCCTTCCCCAGATCTGTGCCTCGACACAATTCTGTCTCGGAGCTCTACGGACAATTCCTTCGACGTCATGGCTTGGTTTTTGCTCTGACATGCTCTGTCAACTGTGGGACCTTATATAGAAAGGTGTGTGCCTTTCGAAATCATGTCCAATCAATTGAATTTACCACAGGTGGACTGCAATCAAGTTGTGAAACATCTCAAGGATGATCAATGGAAACAGCATGCACCTGAGCTCAGTTTCGAGTCTCATAGTAAAGGGTGTGAATACTTATGTAAATAAGGTGTTTCTGTTTTTTATTTTAAATACATTTGCAAACATTTCTTAAGACCTGTTTTCACTTTCAGTCTGACTGAATCTCTAATCTGGATAATGCCACTAGTACACAGCATGCCTGCTTACCACCAATATCCATCAAACAGTCTTGAACCCCCAGTATGACCAGAGCTTTCACTCTGGTCTACAATATTCTCTCAGGTCACTGCCACTAGTAGCAACAGCTGCAGGTCAGTGGTGTCTGCCCCCATGTATCCAGCTCTGCTCGGGGTGAGGTGACTTCACTCACTCATATGATTCATATTATTACCATAGAACAGTGAGTGCACCTCTGCTGTCAACACACATGTCTTTTCAGCCCAGGCAGCATCAGTGCCACTGGTTGAACACTCCTCTGTGTGTGTGTGTGTGTGTGTGTGTGTGTGTGTGTGTGCGTGCGTGCGTGCGTGCGTGCGTGCGTGTGTGCGTGTGATATGCTTATACAGTACATTATTTAAATAGCATTCATGTTGGTGAATACCAAATTGATATACATAAAAGTGATCTTGACAGTTAAGAGACGCTCAATGCGATCATTGTGATGGCGACATTGTCTGAATCTAGAAACGTAACACATTATACACATGGGTAAGATACAGGTAACTGCCAAAATAAAGGAAAATCTGGAGTAAATGAGGGATACAAAGCAGGTGCATCCACACAGGTGTGGTTCCTCAGTTAATTAAGCAAGTAACATCCCATCATACTTAGGGTCATGTATTAAAAGGCCAAGTTGCCCATTATTTTGGCTATTTATTTTGGAGGAATGTTCGCATCCTGCCAACAGAGTGTCAGACACTTGTAGAATCTATGCCAAGATGCTTTGAAGCTGTTCTGGCGGCTCCTTTATTTTGGCAGTACATAGAAGCCCTCAAGATGCATCAACATCTACATATCATATCGTCACCAACAACAAAGGAAACCAATCGACTGTGATAATCCTTTAGCTACAGTATATTAGAACACCAGAAATCATTTGTGATGGAGTTTATGGGAATTTGACAGTTTGTGATATATTTGCTGTTCAATAACCTGGTGCGGGTCACTAACCAGTGGTTGATAGACAGCTCGTGGCTCTCTCTTCTATAAGTCATTCATTTGTCAGGTAGCCTAGTGGTTAGAGTGTTGGAATAGTAACTGCAAGGTTGCAAGATCAAATCCCTGAGCTGACAAGGTAAAAATCTGTTGTTCTGCCCCTGAACAGGCAGTTAACCCACTGTTCCTAGGCTGTCATTGAAAGTAAGAATTTGTTCTTAACTGACTTGCCTGGTTAAAAAAATACATTTCACCTCCTTGTGAAACACTATGTTTCTATCTGAATGCACTGGTGGCTAGAATGCAGCCAGTGACCCCTCCCCTCCCTTGTGTAGGCCTGCTGATCAATTCCCCCCCCCCCCCCCCCCCCCTTTTGGGGGGGAACTCAGTCTGGGAATCAATTTACTGTTAAGAGTTAGAATAATCGAAATAAAAAGGTACAATTTCAAAATGTGTTTGGGCAACACAAACACATCTATTGTTATGTAAAGCATAGTTATGTAAACATGTATTAAGCATGTTCAAACTACTAACCGGGGTCTAATTGATAATTCGATATCATGTTAAAAACTGCAAAAAATTGTCTCCACCCTATGGCAAAATGTGTAGAATTGCAGAAAATTGGCTGTAGAACTACAGAGCCATGAACCACTGCAGCCCCCCGAGATGAGTTCCGATTTTTTTGTGGCCCCAACCCCCATTAAAGTGGCAATTATGGGCGCAAATCTTACAAGGTCACGTTCCTTGCAACCTGTTGGAGGAAGAGGCACACTTACCGTACACTCCTTGGCAACTGATGCCCTCCAGTAACAGCGTCAGGATCCCCAAAACAGATATTATTAGATCCATCCTTTACGTTAATCTCAACATATCCAGCTCTCAAAGGCAAGAAGTCCTTTCCGGGTTGACGAAAGAGGTTGGAGAAGCGATGGAACTCGCGTGTATAGATAGAACACCGCTGCCGCTCCAATCCTCCAATGTTCTGAATGCGTTGCAAAGGTAATTTATGAACGCCAAAAGCTAAAAGGCGCGTTTTCACCTCAGTACACTGTCACAATAAATCAAGTGCTGACGAATTAATTTGCAAAAGTGGTGTACTGCTTGTATACTGAGCCAGTGGATGTCTTGGCGGTTCTGTAGCAAACAGAGAGCCAGGGAAGAGAGACGGTGCAGAGCAGAAGACTACCGCCCTAGCCCAAAGACAGTCAGTGATGACAGTGGATCGAATAGGCTGCTTCAGGTAGGTGGGACCCAATAATGATGTCTATTCAGTCCCGTCCGTCACGTTGGTGCTTAACCTCGTAGCTCCTCACTGAGTGGTCACACTGATGCTCCTGGCTGCAGAATGGTTGAGATGATATCCAGGAACATGGCTCCTCAGCGGTTCCAGTGGTTGTCATGTCTTGTTTAGATAGAATACATGAACTGTCATGTGTTAAAAGCGCTGCCATTTGAATCCTAGCGAGACTCTATGCAATTTGATGCTCGGGGAAAAACGTTTGCCTACTGCTACAAGCCGTTGAGTTCTTGAACCGCGATGTTGCTTCAGGGGCTAGCTGGTGCGCTCGCTCACTAACGGCTACATCACGACTTCCGACACCGTGTGCGAGTCATCTCTGTGGGGATGTAGAGGTGGGTGAGTCCGGTATAGGGAGTGTGGCGCGTGCACCCGATTCCTGTGATGATTCTGGTGTAGAATAAAATGAAGAGCTTCTCGTCGGCTCACTTCCCAATCCCACTTTGTAGGATAACGGTGTTTTACCGGCTGGATTGGCGGCTACGGGGCGACCTGGGTGTTAGTCACGTTGCGCAATACGTGCTGCGCTGCTACAGAGACCGAGCAGCACTGCAACCGGTCTCTCGCTACGTCAAGGAGTGCGTGACTTCCAGCCCTCATCTGTATGGAAGGCTACGCGCAGCGTCGGGCGAGGCGTGTGTGTGAGCGCAGCTGAGAGAGAGAGAGAGAGAGAGAGAGAGAGAGAGAGACTCATTGGGATTCAGTAGAGATAACTGACCACTGCAATCAACAGCAAAAACATCGAGATGACCAGTCATATTCCAACATGTCTATTCCCTTCTCTATAGTGAAAGCTATTGCTTTGATTGCTTTAGCCTACTTTTCTGATGCAAAGAGGCATGAGGAGATGACCACAGACCCAAAACACCTGAATGCGCACTCATGCACGTTTTCACGCTTTCTCTCTCGCTCTCTCTTCCTCTCTCTCTCACACACGTTCATGTTTTAACCCTATCCCATGTTACGAGAACGTGGATGAATGTCTAATTCTGCCGGAGATGTAAATGCGCGCTCTCTCTCTCTCTCTCTCTCTCTCTCTCTCTCTCTCTCTCTCTCTCTCTCTCTCTCTCTCACACACACACTTCTTTAGGATGATGGAGCATGAAGAAGCTTTCTATAAAAGTTTGTGTTCCCAGACCTTGGCTATGTTTTGTTTTTCTTTTTAAACTAAACCTGTCATCTGACTATACCAACACTCCAAAGGGATATGCCTATTATAAAGAAGACGAATGTGGCATAACATTATGCTAATCAGAGTCTACTATGAATACATTTATTCTAACAACTGATGCCATAATGATGTGCTGCTATTAGGCGATATCTATCATTTTGGGTCAGTATGCTGATGTGAGTTACACTATTCATTTTCGAAAACACCGCAACTGCTGTTGGTTTACAATAGGCTACCAGTCTCTCCACATCATCGATGGAGAGCATCATGAATGTGTATTGATGGAGAGAGACTTGTCACCCTTGATGAAACTAAGACCATAGACGTTATGTAAACAGCGCCCTCTAATGGCCATAATTTAACTACAACTTGGACAGAATAAGATAATGACCACATCTGTCTGTGTGAGATGCATTATTTCCATTTCAATAGTCAGAGACAGCATGGCCTTGAGAAAGGGCTTAGGGCTGAAACTTCGACTATAAACAGTCTCAACTACAGCATATTCCCCATCTCTCTCTTGTTGTTTAACAAGGTCTGCTTTAAAACCATCATGCTTTTCTCTTTCATGAGACATTGACAGTTGTTTGCGTCATCTCTTGTTTTGTTACGTTGTTTTGCTCTAAAATTATCTTTATTATTATTTAATTTTTCACTCGGATAAAAAAGAGGATTAATATCATGTATTGTACATTACATCACATTTAAAGTATCAGTCAAATGTTTGGACACACCTACACAATCCAGGGTTTTTCCTTTATTTTGACTATTTTCTACATTTTAGAATAATAGTGAAGACATCAAAAGTATTAAATAACACATATGGAATCATGTATTAACCAAAAAAGTGTTAAACAAATTAAAATATATACTTGATGACAGCTTTGCACACTCTTGGCATTAGTCAATGCCACTCCGACGTTGGACGTCCTAATATTTATATATTTCTTAACTCTGTTATTTTACTTTAGATTTATGTGTATTGTTGTGACTTGTTAGATATTACTGCACTGTTGGAGCTAGGAACACAAGCATTTCGCTACACCCACAATAACATTTGCTGAATATGTGTATGTGACCAATACAATTTGACATTTCGATAGTCACCTTAACATCTTCAAATCACTTCTAGTTCTGGGGTAACGCTTCAACAGGTCAGTGATTAGGCCTAATCACACACGTTAATTAAGCACTCAGTCGTTTATTATGCAAAGGCCTTAACAGAAAGGACTATGATATAGCCTACTGTGTGATAAATGTACAATGTTGAGGGGAGCTCAGATGAGTTGATGAAATGGTCTGATTTAAAATGGAAGATTTCATTTTGAATTCAATACGAATATCCAAGTGATTAGACCAATCTATGAATTTGAGATTAAAGTGGTGCCCCGTCGAGATAGACAGTCACAGTGTGGAACACAGACAAGATGAGGAGGGGAACTTTTTGACTCGTTCTTATTTTTCAAGTGATCATTTGTTTTGTTTTATCTTAACAAGGCCTCTTGAGCAGAAGTGTCTGTTGTCATTATGTCATCTAAAGTCTCCATCTGTGTGTGTGTGTGTGTGTGTGTGTGTGTGTGTGTGTGTGTGTGTCTGTGTGTGTGTGTGTGTGTAAAAGCCTATATGACGTGTTTTCCTATTTGAGTTTGATATTAATACCCCATCTGTTAGCTGCTGATCATTTTGTCTTCTGTATGTACCCTTGAATTATCCATCCAATATGGACTCCTTCTCTGGGAGGCCACAAGGGACTCTGCAGACTTTTACTCCCCATCTGTCTACTGTTGAGCAGTCTCCCTCCAGGTCCACTCACTCCTCTTCCCCAGTGAACCAAAATGGATTATTTCATATCCAACATGTCCACCCAGCCCCACTCATAATGCCCATACGAGATGGATGGAGCTGCAGCTGAATAATACTGTGGATGGGAACTCAGTGGAGAGTGCTTCCATGTCCATTTAACATCATCTAAAGGCCCATAGACATGATGGCTTCTCCCCGGAGAGTCCCAGTGCAGGCCGTATTGGATTTTAATGGCGATATGATGCTGTAAGGCACAGACATAGGCGATGTCTTAGGGTTTGGAGAGATGATGTGTTTTCTTTTTATACACTGGGGCACGATATAAAGTTTATTCTTGTGTTAGTAGCAGATGGCTAGCTTATTGCTGGCTTATGGTCAAATTAGTAAGTAAGATGGCGCCGGAGAAGAAGGCAGACATTTTACGTATCCCCAACCGATTGTGTTTTTTTGTTTGTTTATTTGTGTTGTTTGTAAGTTATTTTTTAAACTTATTTTGTACATAATGTTGCCGCTACCGTCTCCTACGACAGAAAGTAATTTCAGGACATCAGGACTGCAATTACTCACCACGGACTGGCAAAATCCTTTTTTTCTTATAACGAGTGTGACGCTGCCGACGCGAACAATATACTGCTTTCTCGGGAACAGGCCCAGATCCCCATGATTTGCATGAAGAGGAGGCGGAGAAAAAGGGTCTGGAGGGCAGGCTGCCATCTGAGAATTCGTAGGCGATCTAATAAACCCCCACTTCCTTCCTTTCCGCTAACAAACTTGCAATCTGTGGACAATATAATAGATGACCTACGCGGAAGATTAAACGACCAATGGGACATTCAAAACTGTAATATATGATGCTTCATGGAGTCGTGGCTGAACGACGACACTATCAACATACAGCTGGCTGGTTATACGCCGCACCGGCAGGATAGAACATCGACATCTGGTAAGACAAGAGGCGGTGGACTATGTATTTTTGTAAATAACAGCTGGTGCACGATATCTAAGGAAGTTTCGATCTGTTGCTCACCACAATACCAACCTAGAGAATTTAAATCTGTATTTTTTTAGTAGCTGTTTACATACCACCACAGTCAGAGGCTGGCACTAAGACAGCATTTAATGAGCTGTATTCCGCCATAAGCAAACAAGAAAATGTTCACCCAGAGGCGGCGCTCCTAGTAGCCGGGGACTTTAATGGAGGGAAACTTAAATCCGTTTTACCAAATTTCTAGCAGCATGTTAAATGTGCAAGCAGAGGAAAAAAACTCTACACCACATTTACTCCACACACAGAGACGCATGCAAAGCTCTCCCTCGCCCTCCATTTGGCAAATCTGACCATCATTCTATCCTCCTGATTCCTGCTTAAAGCAGGAAGCACCAGTGACGAGATCAATAAAAAAGTGGTCAGATGAAGCACATGCTAAGCTACAGGACTGTTTTGCTAGCACAGACTAGAATATGTTCCAGGATTCCTCTGGTAGCATTGAGGTGTACACCACATCAGTGATTGGCTTCATCAATAAGTGCATCAATGACATCATCCCCACAGTGACCGTACGTACATACCCCAACCAGAAGCCATAGATTACAGGCAACGTCTGCACCTAGCTAAAGGCTAGAGCTGACGCTTTCAAGGAGCGGGACTCTAACCCAGACGCTTATAAGACATTCTGCTATGCCCTCCGACAAACCATCAAACAGGCAAAACATCAGTACAGGACTATGATCAAATTGCACTACACCAGCTCTGACGCTCGTCGAATGTGGCAGGGCTTGTAAACCATTAAAGACTGCAAAGGGAAGCACAGCCGAGAGCTGCCCAGTTACACGAGGCTACCAGACGAGCTAAACTACTTCTATGCTCGCTTCGAGACAAATAACACTGAAACATGCATGAGAGCACCAGTTGTTCTGGAAGACTGTGTAATCACGCTCTCCACAGCCGATGTGAGTAAGACCTTTAAACAGGTCAACATTCACAAAGCCGCAGGGCCAGACGGGTTACCAGGACGCATACCTCGAGAATGCACTGACGAACTGGCAAGTGTCTTCACTGACATTTTCAATGAGTCTGTAATACCAACATGTTTTAAGCAGAACACTATAGTGCCTGTGCCCAAGAACACTAAGGTAACCTGCCTAAACAACTACCGACCCGTAGTACTCACGTCTGTAGCCATGAAGTGCTTCGAAAGGCTGGTCATGGTTCACATCAGCACCCTATTCCAGAAACTCTAGACCCACTCCAATTCGCATACTGCCGCTACAGATCCACAGACGATGCAATCTCTATTGCACGCCACACTGCCCTTTCCAACCTGGACAAAAGGAACACCTACGTGAGAATGCTATTCATTGACTACAGCTCAGCGTTCAACACCATAGTGCCCACAAAGCTCATCAATAAGCAAAGGACCCTGGGACTAAACACCTCCCTTTGCAACTGGATCCTGGACATCCTGATGGGCCGTCTCCAGGTGGTAATGGTAGGTAACAACACATCTGCGATGCTGATCCTCAACACAAGGGCCCCTCAGGGGTGCGTGCTCAGTCCCCTCCTGTACTCCATTCACTCCAGGCCAGGCACGACTGTATCATTAAGTTTGCTGATGGCACAACAGTGGTAGGCCTGATCACCGACTATGATGAGACAGCCTATTGGAAGGAGATCAGAGACCTGGCTGTGTGGTGCCAGGACAACAACCTCTCCCTCAACGTGATCAAGACTAAGGAGATGATTGTGGACTACAGGAAAAAGAGGTCCGAGCACGTCCACATTCTCATCGACGGGCTGCAGTGGAGCAGGTTGAGAGCTTCACGTTCCTTGGTGTACCACATCACCAACAACAAAGAAAGACTCCAGCCAACCTAGTCACAGGCTGTTCTGTCTGCTACCACACAGCAAGCGGTACCGGAGCTCCATGTCTAGGTCCAACAGGCTTCTAAATTGTTTTTACCCCCAAGCCACTCCTGAACACCTAATCAAATGGCTAACCAGGCTATTTGCATCCCCCTCCCATCTGTTACACCTCTGCTACTCTTTGTTGTTATCATCTATGTATTGTCACTTTAATAACTCTACCTGCATGTACATATTACCTCAACTAACTGGTGCCCCCGCACATTGACTCTGCACCTGTATATAGTCTCGCTGTTGTTATTTTACTGCATCTCTTTAATTACTTGTTACTTTTATTTCTTATTCTTATCCACATTTAATTTAAACTGCATTGTTTGTTAGGGGCTTGTAAGTAAGCATTTCACTGTTGCGCATGTGACCAGTATAATTTGATTTGATATGTCGTTCTTGTTCATTGTTGTTACAGGTAGAATTGTACAATATACCGGTAAGAAAGCAGCAAAAGCCCTCCTGAAAATGTTAGTGTTATACATCGCTAATGGAGAGAGTCTGTGATAGCACATTATGTAGTAGCCATTACCAGAACCCTATGCCTGCAATCCTTTTAAGTTATATGGTATTTGAGTCAGAGCCGAAAACAAAATCAAACACAGTGCAGACAAACAAATGATATCTTGAGAAAGTTGCACACTCTAAGATATAATACAGTACTCCCAAATATTTATTGCATGACTGAACCAATGATTCAGTGTTGACATACACACACAAACGTACGCATGTACACACACAAACAAACACACACACATAACACATATTGCCTTCATAAAGATGGAATATAAATATGATGATTTATGATAGTAAACAGATCAGGTTATGGGAAGTTATTGTGTTGCAACATGCAGGGAGTATTGTGCATCCGCTGTCATTACAAAACTCATGATCAAATCCAAAACAGAACCCCCTGTATTCTTTACATTCCATTGCTTCCAGAACTCTTCCTATAATAGCTCAGTTGCCACCTGTAACAACAACAACAGCAATTCCAATTGCGCCGCCATGCTTGGCACTAGTGTACGGTGATGGTGCCTTGTCAGGGTACAGTAATGAACACAGCCCCTGCTCTTTTTGCGTTTGTAAAACTCCCTGTTGCTCCATTTAAATTGTCAACATCACTTCTCAAATGTGGTGAATTATTACTTTGAACTTCTATCTGTTCAACAACCCAGTGGGCAAAACCTGGTTGAAAAGTCATCAGTCAGTATGACATCTTTTTATGACCTCTTTTTCAGGTCGCAAACTGGTTGAAAAGGGACAGTTTTCTTTACATATATTTACTGACCAGAATATTACCTATTTTTCTGACCACCGTATGACCAGTTGGTCATAATGCTGACCACTATATTATGTACTGGTCATAGTTAAGGCCTCATCATAACCTGTTAATGACCACCTGACTACAGCTTATCACCAGTGGTGTAAAGTACTTAAGTAAAAATACATTAAAGTACTACTTAAGTAGTTTTTTGGGGTGTCTGTACTTTACTATACTATTTATATTTTTGACAACACAACTTTTAGTTTTACTTCACTACATTCCTAAAGAAAATAATGTACTTTTTACTCCACACATTTTCCCTGGCAACCAAAAGAACACGTTACATTTGGAATGCAGGACAGGAAAATGGTCAAATTCACACACTTATCAAGAGGACATCCCTGGTTATCCCTACTGCCTCTGATCTGGAGCGTTGTGGTGAGCCCCTAGCTATCCATACATTTAAAAAACTAAAAACTAAAAAGTGTGCTGTCTGGTTTGCATAATATAAGCTATTTGAAATTATTTATAATTGGATTTTTACTTTTGATACTTAAGTATATTTTTGCAATTACATTTCATTTTGATACTTAAAGTGTATTCGGAAAGAATTCGGACCCCTTGACTTTTTCCACACTTTGTTAGGGTACAGCCCTTAAAAATGATAACATTTTTTTCCCCCCTCACCAATAGCCAATAATGACAAAGCAGAAACAGGTTTTTAGATTTTTTTACAAATGTATAAAAAAACAACTGAAATATCAATTTCAGGCCATTTACTCAGTACTTTGTTGACGCACCTTTGGCAGCGATTACAGCCTTGAGTCTTTTTGGGTATGACGCTACAAGCTTGGCACACCTATATTTGGGGAGTTTCTTCCACTTTTCTCTGCATCTCTCAAGCTCTGTCCAGTTGGATGGGGAGCGTTGCTGCTCAGCTATTTTCAGGTCTCTCCAGAGATTTTTTTGTCCATTAAAATAACATCAAATTGATCAGAAATACAGTGTTGACATTGTTAATGTTGTAAATGACTATTGTAACTGGAAACGGCTGATTTTTTATGGAATATCTACATAGGCGTACAGAGGCCCATTATCAGCAACCATCACGCCTGTGTTCCAATGGCACGTTGTGTTAGCTGATCCAAGTTTATCATTTTAAAAGGCTAATTGATCATTAGAAAACCCTTTTGCAATTATGTTAGCACAGCTGAAAACTGTTGTTTTGATTAAAGAAGCAATAAAACTGGCCTTCTTTAGACTAGTTGAGTATCTGGAGCATCAGCGTTTGTGGGTTCGATTACAGGCTCAAAATGGCCAGAAACAAAGACCTTTCTTCTGAAATTCGTCAGTCTATTCGTGTTCTGAGAAATGAAGGCTATTCCATGCGAGAGTTTGCCAAGAAACTGAAGATCTCGTACAACGCTGTGTACTACTCTTTCTATTCAGGTTCGAGCCAGTTTGCGCTGTTCTGTGAATGGAGGAGTGGGAGGCCCCGGTGTACAACTGAGCAAGAGGACAAGTACATTAGAGTGTTTTGAACTGTAGTGTATGTGTCTATCAAATCATTCCTGCAACAAACATTGTTACATGCAAACCTCACTGGCCACGTTGCAAAATATATTTACACACTTTATGTAATAATTTCACCCACACCGCTCGCATGTGAATCGTAGCCAACCGCTAAAATAGAACTTATGTCACGTTCTGACCTTAGTTCCTTTGTTATGTCTTTGTTTTAGTATGGTCAGGGCGTGAATTGGGTGGGTTGTCTATGTTAGTTTTTCTATAATTTGTGATTTCTGTGTTCGGCCTAGTATGGTTCTCAATCAGAGGCAGCTGTCAATCGTTGTCCCTGATTGAGAATCATACTTAGGTAGCCTGGTTTTACTTTTGAGTTGTGGGTGTTTATTTTCCGTGTTAGTGTCTGTGCCACACGGGACTGTTTGGGTTTGATTTACTTCACGTTTATTGTTTTGTTCAGTGTTCGTTATTCATTAAAAAACATGAACACTTACCACGCTACGTTTTGGTCCTCCGATCCTTCATACTACTCCTCTTTGTCAGAAGAACAAGTTAGTTCTATTTGAGAGGCTCCATATGCTGCAAGTCCTCTCTTGGATATCCGAAAGATACAAACCCACACGAATGCTTGAAAGACAAACAAGGAGAAATTAATTAAAGATAACTAACTTCAAAATGAACACGATTTCCCTTTTATCTGTGGATCCCTTTTATCAAATCAAATTGTATTAGTCACATGTTGCCGAATACAACATTTCACCTTACAGTGAAATGTTTACTTATGAGCCCCTAACCAACATTGCAGTTTTTTTTTAAGTACGAATAAGAATGAGAAATAAAAGTAACAAGTAATTAAAGAGCAGCAGTAAAATAACAAAAGCGAGACTATAAACAGGGGTTACCGGTACAGAGTCAATGTGCAGGGGTGCCAGTTAATTGAGGTAATATGTACATGTAGGTAGAGTTATTAAAGTGACTATGCATAGATGATAACAACAGAGAGTAGCATTGGTGTAAAAGAGGGAGAAGGGGGGGTAACGCAAATAGTCTGGGTAGGTGTTCAGCAGTCTTATGGCTTGGGGGTAGAAGCTGTTTAGAAGCCTCTTGGACCTAGACTTGGCGCTCCAGTACAGCTTGCCACGCGGTAGCAGAGAGAACAGTCTATGACTAGGGTGGCTCGTGTCTTTGACAATTTTAAAGGCCTTCCTCTGACACTGCCTGATGTAGAGGTCCTGGATGGCAGAAAGCTTGGCTCCAGTGATGTACTGGGCCGTTCACTCTCACTTCTGTAGTGCCTTGCGGTCGGAGGCCGAGCAGTTGCCATACCAGGCAGTGAAACAACCAGTGCTCTTGATAGTGCAGCTGTAGAACCTTTTGAAAATCTGAGGACCCATGCCAAATATTTTCAGTTTCCTTATGAGGGATAGGTTGTTATTCTGGCACCACCCTGCCAGGTCTCTGACCTCCTTCCAATAGGCTGTCTCATCATTGTCGGTGATCAGGCCTACCACTATTGTGTCATCTGCAAACTTAATGATGGTGTTGGAGTCATGCCTGACCGTGCAGTCATGAGTGAACAGGGAGTACAGGAGGGGACTGAGCACGCATCCCTGAGGGGTCCCTATGTTGAGGAACAGCGTGGCGGATGTGTTGTTGACCACCCTTACGCAGAGCTGTAGTCAATGAACAGCATTCTCACATTGGTGTTCCTTTTGTCCAGGTGGGAAAGGGCAGAATGGAGATCGATTGAGATTGCATCGTGGATCTGTTGGGGTGGTATGTGAATTGGAGTGGGTCTAGGGTTTCCGGGATGAGGGTGTTGATCAGACCCATGACCAGCCTTTCAAAGCACTTCATGGCTACGGACGTGAGTGCTATGGGGCGGTAATCATTTAGGCAGGTTTCCTTCAAATTCTCAAATCGTCCGGAACAGCTGGTGCTCTCATGCAGGCTTCAGCGTTGCGAACATAAAAGGCATTTAGCTCGTCTGGTAGGCTCGCATCACTGGGCAGCTAGCGGATTGGTTTTAGTCTGTAATAGTTTGCAAGCCCTGCCACATCCGACTATCGTCAGAGCCGGTGTTGTTGGATTCAATCTTAGTACTGTATTGACGCTTTGCCTGTTTGATGCTTTGTCTGAGGGCATAGCGGGATTTCTTCCGCTCCTTGAAAGCGGCAGCTCTAGCCTTTAGCTCGGTGTGGATGTTGCCTGTTACAATTGGCTTCTGTTTGGGATATGTACGTACGGTCACTGTGGGGACAATGTCCTCAATGCACTTATTGATGAAGCCGGTGACTGAGGTAGTTTACTCCTCAATGCCATTGGATGAATCCTGGAACATATTCCAGTCTATGCTAGCGAAACAGTCTTGTAGCGTAGCATCTGCGCCATCTGACCACTTCTGTATTGAGCGAGTCACTGGTACTTCCTGTTAATCTGTTAATCTGGTTATAGGGACATTCAGAACCAGATTTTAACCAGAAAAATACGTCTTTATCACGTTGTATGCCCACTGGGAAGAGAGTCTTTGTTTGACGCCCACCGGGGGAGTTGTGAGAAAGGCACGATGACAGAGTCCCCAAACCCTGCGATTCAAAGCAGCACTTTGATGGCTCAAACACTCTACAATTACCTTTCTCCTCTATAGGAGACGTATTTAGCATAGAGACACCAAGGCTTTTAGGCCCATATGAAGTGGAATGGTTAGGCAGGGCTCCTAGGAGGTGCTGCATGTTTTTTTAGGAATTTACTGGAAATGGGGTAATTTGTACATGGCTCAATGCATGAGGCAACTCAGAATGCTTAGAACTCAGGAGAATCATAGGACAGGCCTGAAAGTTCCACAGCAGGTCTTTAGGGAGGAAGGAAGGTTCTGTCAGTAAAAATAGGTCACCTTGACAGAAAGAACAGGGGGATTTGGGTGGAAAAAAAGTTAACTCGGCACTTGATTTAGTTGGCATCTATGGAGCGAGCTAAGCACCAGTCACTTTGCGCATTACGTGCTGCATTCATTGAGGTATAAAAAGAACTAGGACTGCCTCCAAGATGGCTGACCTTTGTTTTCAACATAATCTATTCACGTTGCGACCATTTCATGTTTGCTGATATCTTTCTTACTGGGATTACTCTGGACAGACAGCAGTATCCTGCGAACATGCCCCAGGACTCCCACAGAGCACACGGACAGCTTAAAAAGCTTACCGGAACTTTCCCTGGCTAGATGGGGTTTTGACCTCAGAGCATGAATATAACATTTCCGGATGTGAGTGAGGGAAAAAATAAATAGCCTCAGCGACAATTATTTGAATAAATCAATGGAGGTTTTGGGCACAAAGGTGATGACTAAAGTGTATAATTCAATTAAACTACAGTACCGAAGCAATACTGTAGGTGCAGTCAAAAGTGGGCTTCCAGACCGAAAGCCTGGTCCCTTCTTTGCACTTCTACACCTCATCTGTATGGAAGGCTACGCACAGTGTCAGGCAAGGCGTGTGTGTGTGTGCACAGCTGCTGGATTGAGAGAGAGAGAGAGAGAGAGAGAGAGAGAGAGAGAGAGAGAGAGAGAGAGAGAGAGAGAGAGAGAGAGACTCATTGGGATTCAGTAGAGATAACTGACCACTGCAATCAACAGCAAAAACATCGAGATGACCAGTCATATTCCAACATGCCTATTCCCTTCTCTATAGTGAAAGCTCTTGCTTTGATTGTAGCCTACATTAGATGATTGGCAGTACAAAAGGGCTACTGATGTAACTTTCAGAATTCTCATGGGTCTACAGGGGTCTCAAAAGAGAACTATTCATGCGACATCACCCTACTTTTCTGATGCAAAGAGGCAGGAGGAGATGACCACAGACCCAAAACACCTGCATGCATGTTGCACGTTCTCACACCAGGGCGTCTTTCAATATTGATATCAACATTTGATGTCTATCCACATCCCGAGGACTTCGGGAAATGCTTCAAAACCGGACACAGTGAGCACTTTTGCCATCAAGTAGGCTAGGGTGGATTGGACACCCTAACCCTTACCTTAACCATTCAGAATGAGTGCCTTTATTTTTTAACCCTATCCCGTGTTTACGAGAACGTGGATGAACGTCTAATTACACAGGATCTCTGTGGGTGTAATGAACACGATGGGAGACAGGGAGTTGGTTTCAAGCGCAGGGCGCAGCAGGTGTTTATTTGTAAAGGACCACAGGAGGAGGCAGGTAGCTGGGTCCAGGGGCAGGCAGAAGGTCATACACAGGAGGAGGCAGGTAGCTGGGTCCAGGGGCAGGCAGAAGGTCATACACAGGAGGAGGCAGGTAGCTGGGTCCAGGGGCAGGCAGAAGGTCATACACAGGAGGAGGCAGGTAGCTGGGTCCAGCGGCAGGCAGAAGGTCATACACAGGGGGTCCAAAAAGGCTAAAGTACAGGCAGCGCATAGTCAAAAGGCATTGTTCGTGAGGCAGGAAAAAACTATCATACACGGGAGGATTAAATTACAGGAAAAACAGAATCTCTGAATAGAAGTATGTCACAGAACAAGCAATACCTCACAATGATGGGTTGCAAAGAATTTCATTTTTATTTTGTTTTAATTGTGATATGCTCATGTTTAACCTGTACGGAGTACCCACACTATTTATTTTGCCCTTAATTTCAACCCTGTTTATAGTATTCATTTTAAAAAACATTGCAATTCCAGTTGCTTTATGCTGTTGGTCTTTAGGGAGAAAGGAAGGGTCTCTCAGTAAAAATAGGTCGCCTCAACAGAAAGAACAGGGGTATTTGGGTGAAAAAAAGTTAGAACACAACACCTGATTTAGTTGTGTGGTGTTGACGTTCATTTTTGTGCACAGCCATAGCTTACTTAGCCTGACAGCCAGATCTGCTTTTGAGGGTTGTCTGCACCACAATAAAACTGTGTTAGCCCACTTTGCTCAAGCACACAGGAACTAAGTCAAATCTTCAAGTCTCAGGCAAGGTTACTTATATTGAACTAAAGGTTTACAGACATTGATTAAGAAGTGTTGCTCAGTTGGTAGAGCATGGCACATGCAACTTACTTGTATCGTCTTGATTGTGAGTTTGATTCCCAGTGACGCCACCGATACGAAAACATACAAAACGTGACTGAGTCGCTTTGGATAAAAGTGTCTGCTGAATGATAGATATTGTTATTATTATATTAATGAAAACTCAATGAAAACTTTGTGTAAGTGCAGTACTCCATCGGAATCAAAAGCACTGTGGGCACTCTCATGTCAAGGTTCACTGAAACGCTCTGTGATGATGATGATGATGTTCGGAAAACAATTAACAAACAAATATACAGTACCAGTCAAATGTTTGGACACACCTACTCATTCCTGGGTTTTTCTTTATTTGTACTATTTTCTACATTGTAGAATAATAGAGAAGACATAAAAAATATGTAATAACACATATGGAATAATGTAGTAACCAAAAAAGTGTTAAACAAATCAAAATATATTTTATATTTCAGATTCTTGAAAGTAGCCACCCTTTGCCTTGATGACAGCTTTACACACTCTTGTTAATATGTGGAATTTCTTTCCTTCTTGGGTTTGAGCCAATCAGTTGGGTTGTGACAAGGTAGGGAGGGTATACAGAAGATGGACTAAGTCCATATTATGCCAAGAACAGCTCAAATATACAAAGGGAAATGACAGACCATCATTACTTCAAGACAGGTCAGTCAATTCAAGAACTTTGAAAGTTTCTTCAAGTGCAGTCACAAAAACCATCAAGCGCTATGATGAAACCGGCTCTCATGAGGACCACCAAAGGAAAGGAAGACCCAGAGTTACCTTTGCTGCAGAGGATACATTCATTAGAGTTAACTGCACCTCAGATTGTAGCCCAAATAAATGCTTCACAGAGTTCAAGTAACAGATACATCTCAACATCAATTGTTCAGAGGAGACTACGTGAATTAGGCCTTCATGGTCCAATTGCTGCAAAGAAACCACTACTAAAGAACACCAATAAGAAGAGTAGACTTGCTTGGGCCAAGAAACACGAGCAATGGACATTAGACCGATGGAAATCTGTCCTTTGGTCGGATGAGTCCAAATTTGAGATTTTTGGTTCCAACCGCCATGTCTTTGTGAGATGCAGAGTAGGTGAAAGGATGATCTCCGCATGTGTGTTTCCCACCGTGAAGCATGGAGGAGGAGGTGTCATGGTGTGGGGGTGCTTTGCTGGTGACACTGTCTGTGATTTATTTAGAATTCAAGGCACATTTAACCACAGCATTCTGCAGTGATACGCCATCCCACCTGGCTTGCGGCTTGGTGGGGCTATCATTTGATTTTCAACAGGACAATGACCCAACACACCTCCAGGTTGTGTAAGGGCTATTTGACCAAGAAGGAGAGTGGTGGAGTGCTGCATCAGATGACCTGGCCTCCACAATCACCTGACCGCAATCCGATTGAGATGGTTTGGGATGACTCGGACTGTAGAGTGAAGGAAAAGCAGCCAACAAGTGCTCATCATATGTGGGAACTCCTTCAAGACTGTTGGAAAAGCATTCCAGGTGAAGCTGGTTGAGAGAATGCCTAGAGTGTGCAAAGCTGTCATCAAGGCAAATTGGTGGCTACTTTGACGAATCTAAAATATATTTAAATGTTTTAACACTTTTGGTTACTACATGATTCCATATGTGTTATTTAATCATTTTGATGTCTTCACTATTATTCTACATGGTAGAAAATAGTAAAATAAAGAAAAACCCTTGAATGAGTAGGTGTGTACAAACTTTGGATTGGTACTGTACATTCATTGCCTGACTACACAGGCTCCTTGCTCCGGCCTAACGCTACGCCACTCTGACGGATGGTAGTTTCTTCTCTGCAATGAGTCTGGATTTGAGTTCCCCACCGACCTTTCAGCAAATGCGAACACATTGGGGCTGTCTGATTGGTCCAGAAACTGATGGGATGAGCCAGAGCCAGAACACACGTGGCTTTGATGCTTTGATTGGTTAGAGATTATTCAATTGCTGATGACTTTGATTTGTACGACACCTCTTATTTTGATGTCACCTCAAACGACTTCAAAGATTAGTGTGAGTTGTCAGGCTACTACTTTCAGGCTATGCATTTGTATTCTATGCTCTCACCACTGAGTGTGCTAGCATCACTGGCAGCCCTCATACTTACCTTGTGTTTTCCCCCATGCTGCGAGACTGAGAGGCATGCCTGTGCCTGACTTTAGAAACTAAAGGTGGTTATGATAGGCTTGACGTGTGTGTCTTTTCTACAAATGTTACCCCCGACACACACACACGTCTCTCTCCCTCTATCTCTTTCTCTCTCTCTCTCCATCCCCTGATAGCTGTTCAGTCAGCCCCTTTCTCACTCTTTCTCTCCCCGATATCAGTCGTTAACCCCTCTGCCCCCCCCCCCTCCCCCGCCCCGTCTCCCCTCCATCTCTCCAACCTGGTAAGCGTTTCAGACACACTCAGTATTCATGTCAGCAGAGGACCTGTCAGCAGCATTTACACACATAACCATGTTGAAAAGAGGTAGGTTGAGGTAGAATGATGTGCAGTGGTTCATGGCAGTCGGTATCAAGATGCCGACAGAATCCAGGTCGGTAGACCCCTTTGTGATAGCCCCACTGAGATATGGGCTTGGTCTCCGAGCCAGGCTGAATTGTGAATGGATTCAAGTCGTTGAAATAAGTGGCAGACCGACTTGGGGGCAATATAGTGCAAAGTTTTCGGTACATTCGAAGTTACACTTGTTGAGAAGTGTTGTAGCAGAAACTGTGATATGATATCCATATGAATCATGGTACTAAATTATCACAAAATAATGACAACTTCTTTAATTCATATGATGTCAATAATCCATTAGTTAAGCCCCGACTAATGCGTTCATGAAGCCAAGGACCTACTGAAGTAGTAAGATAACAACAACACCTGAATATTGGGTGACCTGTTGATTCATTACATCCCAAGTGTTTCAGTTTGACTCAGCAGATTGATTCTGTCCCATGTGATTCAGTTTGACTCAGCAGATTGATTCTGTCCCATGTGATTCAGTTTGACTCAGCAGATTGATTCTGTCCCATGTGATTCAGTTTGACTCAGCAGATTTATTCTGTCTCATGTGATTTGATCAGCTTAGGATGGCAGATTTATTCAAGTTGCAAAAGAGATCATTTACGAGGTCAAAGATTATTTTGTGGAGGAAATTACTATATCCCTACTGTATCAGAAATCTAAATTCAAACAGACACTGCAGGAATATAGTTCACCTCAAATGTCGACAAGACTGTCTTGTAACAACAATAAAAAATGAATAACTTACTGTTGTACTTGCCTTTCTTGCACTTTCACTGGTCTTTTCTTACTTGCTTTATTGAGGAAAGTTCCTACTTGCAATGACTGTTATATGTGGTTGTTTTATCTATCTTTGTTGAATGCAGTGACTGTAAGTCGCTCTGGATAAGTGTCTGCTAAATAACCAAAATGTTAAATGTCATATTTTTCTGAGCCAGTCTTTATATTAATCTACAGTGGAAAGACTCCCATCATAGGACAGACAGGTTAGGTCAACAGTTAGCCTGCCTCCTGACGCTGTCCTTGACTGCTCTGGTACAGGGGAAATAAATCTACTGCATCTCTCATTCAGAACACACCACCTTCCTCTAGTGAAGACAGGCAGTAAATTAGATTAGTGAACAACTCCACTTTAAATTGCAAATAGCTTAGAGCTGCAGAGTAAATGGAAATCCTCGTTGGTAGCCTAGTCTTTGTTTAAAAGTAAACTTTTAAAACTTTAAACCGTCAGTCGTCGTATCTGGGCAAGCACTGGTTGCATTTTGAGTAAATTACATACAATATTTTGTCTGAAGCAAACAATTCCTTAAACCCATTCCTGATGTTTGTTTGTGTATCTGTGCGAAATGTCAGAATTGATGTCGATAATTGGGTCTTTGGGTAAATAAACTGAAAACCCTAGATCAGTGATATTTGTTTGCGTAGTAAGTATTTGTAATTTTTACGGCAGACATTGTGTGTGATTCTGCGTGAATGGTGTGAATGTGAAAATTAGCTATTTTCTAAAGCCTTATTGCGGCCAGCAGCAATAGCAGAAAGCAAAGAAGCATGGGGTAAAGCAGTGTCTGTGGATTACATATAAATGCTTCTTCATTCTACCAGGACAGAGCTTTCCATAGATATCCATATTGTACACCCTTTGAGATATAAAATAAAGGCCCACAAACACTTTCAGCTGAGCTGTGAGCAAAGACATTAATTATTTATGAAGGATGAATATTGCATATTGGTCAGAAAATTGTTGTTTTGTCTGCATCATATGCCAACAAGATTAGATTTACATGACTTGATATTTACCTCCGTAGAGCAAATAATTCTAATTAGCCCGCAATATATACTCTGGACTTGGTACTACAGAAGTGATCTGAGTTAAACTAGCTCAAACCCCGAAGAGGAGAATCTGGGAAAACTGCTGTGACTATACATCTGTAGGATGGATATATTGTTTAGACTGGATATTTAATTGGTGAATGTTGTGTGGGGTATTGTGCACAATGTATTTAAATGTAATATACTGTTATGTTTAGCCTGACACCACCAATAAAGTTCCCTCAGGAAAAAGGTATTCTAAAGCCAGATTCGAAAGTACATCTATTGTTTATCTTCTAGATAGATCACCAACACCACCAACACAATCTCACACTCAATTTGTGCAAATATTTACAAAAGTATTTAATCAGATGTTGTGTGTTTTTGTGCATTTTTGTATCGCTTAATTCATGTGAAAGTACCCCCCCCCCCCCCCCCCCCCCAAACAAAATTTAAAAAAATATATATACTTAATTCTTAGGAAAAGACAACAAAAAATTGTGCTAATTTATTAATAGGAAGAAAAATTCAGAAACATATTTTGAAAGTTATTGGAGCAATGCATTTTTGTCAATGGTGTTCTACAATGACTTTTTTGTGTCCCACATTTATTTATATAGACAAACAAACATGTAATAATTAAATTATTTGTCTACCCATATGCTGTGGATCATTGTCAGGTTATTTGATATATAACTTCAGTAACAAAAGAGCACCATGGTTGTAGAATGTGTTTGTTTTGGGTCCACACTGGTAAGTTAACTTATGTAAATTGGACAGTGACAGAGGATTTTTGTACTGAATAACTGGTCAGAGAAAAGCACTTTCCATTCAGCTTCAGGCAACTTTGATGTAAGGCTTGGTCACACCTGTAGTGATCACTTCTATCCGTCACGCCCATTGTTGCTTATCCATTGTTCACTAGATATATCATTGTTCACTAGATATATCAATCAATCAATTACACTCAACACAATGTTGAAAAACAGAATGCTTCCCACCAAATCAAATCAATTCTAATTTTATTGGTCACATACATATGGTTAGCAGATAATGTGAGTGTAGTGAAATGCTTGTGCTTCTAGTTCCGACAATGCAGTAATATCTAATAAGTAATCTAACAAATTCACAACAAATGTAGGGATGATGAAGAATATGTAAATATAAATATATGGATGAGCGATGGCCGTGCGGCATGCAGTAGATGGTATAGAATACAGCATACAGTGGGGCAAAAAAGTATTTAGTCAGCCACCAATTGTGCAAGTTCTCCAAAAAGATGAGAGAGGCCTGTAATTTTCATCATAGGTACACTTAAACTATGACAGACAAAATGAGAAAAAAAATCCTGAAAATCACATTGTAGGATTTCTAATGAATTTATGTGCAAATTATGGTGGAAAATAAGTATTTGGTCACCTACAAACAAGCAAGATTTCTGGCTCTCACAGACATCTATATAGAGGCTCCTCTGTCCTCCACTCGTTACCTGTATTAATGGCATCTGTTTGAACTTGTTATCAGTATAAAAGACACCTGTCCACAACCTCATAGAATCACACTCCAAACTCCACTATGGCCAAGACCAAAGAGCTGTCAGAGGACACCAGAAACAAAATTGTAGACCTGCACCAGGCTGGGAAGACTGAATCTGCAATAGGTAAGTAGCTTGGTTTGAAGAAATCAACTGTGGGAGCAATTATTAGGAAACGGAAGACATACAAGACCACTGATAATCTCCCTCGATCTGGGGCTCCACGCAAGATCTCACCCCGTGGGGTCAAAAGGATTACAAGAACGGTGAGCAAAAATCCCAGACCTAGTGAATGACCTGCAGAGAGCTGGGACCAAAGTAACAAAGCCTACCACACACTATGCCGCCAGGGACTCAAATCCTGCAGTGCCAGACGTGTCCCCCTGCTTAAGCCAGTACATGTCCAGGCCCGTCTGAAGTTTGCTAGAGAGCATTTGGATGATCCAGAAGAAGATTGGGAGAATGTCATATGGTCAGATGAAACCAAAATATAACTTTTTGGTGAAAACTCAACTCGTTGTGTTTGGAGGACAAAGAATGCTGAGTTGCATTCAAAGAACACCATACCTACTGTGAATCATGGGGGTGGAAACATCATGCTTTGGGGCTGTTTTTCTGCAAAGGGACCAGGACGACTGATCCGTGTAAAGGAAAGAATGAATGGTGCCATGTATCGTGAGATTTTCGGTGAAAACCTCCTTCCATCAGCAAGGGCATTGAAGATGAAACGTGGCTGGGTCTTTCAGCATGACAATGATCCCAAACACTCCACCTGGGCAACGAAGGAGTGGCTTCGTAAGAAGCATTTCAAGGTCCTGGAGTGGCCTAGCCAGTCTCCAGATCTCAATCCCATAGAAAATCTTTGGATGGAGTTGAAAGTCCGTGTCGCCCAGCAACAGCCCCAAAACATCACTGCTCTAGAGGAGATCTGCATGGAGGAATGGGCCAAAATACCAGCAACAGTGTGTGAAAACCTTGTGAAGACTTACAGAAAACGTTTGACCTCTGTCATTGCCAACAAAGGGTATATAACAAAGTATTGAGATAAACTTTTGTTATCGACCAAATACTTATTTTCCACCATAATTTGCAAATTAATTCATTAAAAATCCTACAATGTGATTTTCTGGCTGTTGCGCCTTCTTCACCACGTTGTCTGTGTGGGTGGACTATTTCAGTTTGTCCACAATGTGTACGCAGAGGAACTTAAAAATATCAACCTTCTCCACTACTGTCCTGTCGATGTGGATGGGAGGGTGCTCCCTCTACTGTTTCCTGAAGTCCACTATAATGTCTTTTTTTTTGTTGGTGTTGAGTGAGAAGTTATTTTCCTGACACCAGACTCTGAGGGCCCTCACCTCCTCCCTGTAGGCCGTCTCATCATTGTTGGTAATCAAGCCTATCACTGTAGTGTCATCTGCAAACTTGAGGATTGAGTTGGAAGCACGTATGGCCACGCAATCATTTTTTAAAGTGTTTTATGTTATTTCACCTTTATTTAACCAGGTAGGCTAGTTGAGAACAAGTTCTCATTTACAACTGCGACATGGCCAAGATAAAGCAAAGCAGTGTGACACAAACAACAACACAGAGTTACACATGGAATAAACAAACGTACAGTCAATAACAAAGAGAAAAGTCTATATACAATGGGTGCAAATGAGGTAAGATTAGGGAGGTAAGGAAATAAATAGGCCATGGTGTCAAAGTAATTACAATTTAGCAATTAAACACTGGAGTGATAGATGTGCAGCAGATGAATGTGCAAGTAGAGATACTGGGGTGAATAGGATAAAAAATAATAATAACAATATGGGGATGAGGTAGTTGGAGGGGTATTTACAGATGGGCTATGTACATGTGCAATGATCTGTAAGCTGCTCGGACAGCTGATGCTTAAATTTAGTGAGGGAGACATGAGTCTCCAGCTTCGGTGATTTTTGAAATTCGTTCCAGTCATTGGCATCAGAGAACTGGAAGGAAAGGCGGCCAAAGGAGGAATTGGTTCTGGGGGTGACCAGTGAAATATACCTGCTGGAGTACGTGCTATGGGTGGGTGCTGCTATGGTGACCAGTGAGCTGAGATAAGGCGGAGCTTTACCTAGCAAAGACTTACAGATGACCTGGAGCCAGTGGGTTTGGCGACGAATATGAAGCGAGGGCCAGCCAACGAGAGCATACAGGTCACAGTGGTGGGTAGTATATGGGACTTTGGTGACAAAACAGATGGCACTGTGATAGACTGCATCCAATTTGCTGAGTAGAGTGTTTGAGGCTATTTTGAAAATGACATCGCCAAAGTCAAGGATCGGTAGGATAGTCAGTTTTACGAGGGTATGTTTGGCAGCATGAGTGAAGGATGCTTTGTTGCAAAATATTTAGCCGATTCTATATTTCATTTTGGATTGGAGATGCTTAATGTGGGTCTGGAAAGAGAGTTTACAGTCTAACCAGACACCTAGGTATTTGTAGTTGTCCACATACTCTAAGTCAGAACCGTCCAGAGTAATGATGCTGCACGGGCGGGCAGGTGGGGGCAGCGATCGGTTGAAGAGCATCCCTTTAGTTTTACTTGCATTTAAGAGCAGTTGGAGGCCCCGGAAGGAGAGTTGTATGGCATTGAAGCTCGTCTGGAGGTTAGTTAACTTTTTATGGCTGCAGGGGCAGTATTGGGTAGCTTGGGTGAAAGGTGCCCATATCAAATGGCCTGCTCCTCAGTCATAGTTGCTAATGTATGCATATTATTATTAGTATTGGATAGAAAACACCCTAAAGTTTCTAAAACTGTTTGGATGATGTCTGTGAGTATAACAGAACTCATATTGGCAGGCAAAATCCTGAGTTGAAATCAAAACAGGAAGTCAGAAATCTGAGTTTGTATGTATTCACCAGAGTCCCCTATGAAATCCCCTTGAGATATGAATGATGTTTCACTGCCTAGGGGTTCCACTAGATGTCAACCATCAATAGAAATTATAATGAGGCTTCTATGTTGTTGTGGGAGTGAATGAGAGCAGAATATATCAGATGTCCATCAAGCAGCCATTTTGTGACTGAGCTTTTTCCTCATGGTAGTTACTTGCGTTCCATTGCTCACGTAAACAAGAAGGAATACTCCTTGGAGTATGGAAATTTATTGAAGCTATATGTTAAAAACATCCAAATGATTGATTCTGTACTTAGTTTGAAATATTTCTTCAACCGTTAATATCACTTTTTGAAGTTTTTGTCCGATATAACGCTGACCAGAATTAGTGTTTGGATATGTATACTAAACCCGCTAACAAAAAAAGGTATTTGGACATAAATAACGGACATTTTTTAACAAAACATACCTTTATTGTGGACCTGGGATTCCTGGAGTGCTTTCTGATGTAGATCATCAAAGGTAAGGAAATATTTATCATGTACTTTCTTGTTTATGTTGACGCCATCTTTGCGGCTGTGGTGTTTTTGCTTTTGAGTGCCGTCTCAGATTATTGCATGCGTTTCTTTTTCCGTAAAGTTTTTAAAAAATCTGACACAGCGGTTGCATTAAGGAGAGGTATAATAATATATAATAATTCCATGTGTATAACTTGTATTATCATCTACATTTATGATGAGTATTTCTGTTGAATGATGTGGCTATGCAAAATCACTTGATGTTTTTGGAACTAGTGAATCTAACGCGCCAATGTAAACTCAGATTTTTTTATATAAATATGAACTTTATCAAACAAAACATGCATGTATTGTCTAACATTAAGTCCTATGAGTGTCATCTGATGAAGATAATTCAAGGTTAGTGATTAATTTTATCTTCATTTCTGGTTTTTGTGAATGCTATATTTTGCTGGAAAATGGCTGTGCTTATTGTGGATTGGTGGAGACCTAACATAATCGTTTGTATTGCTTTCGCTGAAAAGCCTATTTGAAATCGGACACTTTGGTGGGATTAACAACGAGAATAGCTTTAAAATGATATAAGACACATGTATGTTTTAAGAATTGCAATTATAAGATTTCTGTGGTTTGAATTTGGCAACCTCTATTTTCACGGGTAGTTGTCATATCGATCCCGGTATTATCTTTGAATGCATTTCTTTGATTGTTTGTTTTTTACATGTAACCCCCCCCCCCCAAAAAAAACATTTACTAAAATAAGTAAAAAGTTGGTCACAAAAGTAATGTACTGAGTGGGCGTATGTAACTGTAAAACATAATTACTCTTTAACGTGTTGACAGAACGGCAGTGAGTTAATAAAAGAACACTTGACTGCAACTTTAGTAAAATTGCTCATTAGTTTAGTCTACTTCGCAGCACTTTTCAGCCCTTTCTCTCGGTTTTCACTCAACCTCAACCATACGCTATTCAAGTGACGCAGCAAGTAGCCTTGTCATTTTTGAATTTGTAGGCTTTTTGAATGCTCTTCAATGGGCAAAAACATGGTACAATGGTCTTCAGCGCAAAAACATAATGGAAGCATTTAATGAATTTGATGATATAATCATCAAGCCCATTGAAAAGGTCAGAGAGATACACACAGAAGTATGATGTAGTGTATGAATGCATCACTTGCACAGGGTATTGTGATGTGTGCACATCCTCAGCTGACTCTACGGAGATCTGACTAGTAGTCTGATTGAGCTGGTGAGTTCTGACATATCCATATGGACAGTTGTTGCAGTGAAAGGAGGAGTGGGTTTCAGGAACTGAACATGGTGTCAGAGTTTAGAATAAGTGAAAGCTGAAGTCTTTAGGTAAGAGTTTGCCACATGCATATATGTCAAACGGCATAGCATCCAGCCAGCCTACAGCTCCAAGGATCATCTCTATAACTCTATGACACACTGTAGAGAGATATCATCCCCAAAGGCTCTGCCTCACTAGATAGATTAGATATATTGTGATTCTTGGCGCCCGTCTCGCCCCGAGGCGAGCCTGTGTATGATAGAGGTGGAAATGGAAAACAGACTGCATCAAGTACGTTCATAAAAAATTATGTAACACCAGCAATGAAAAATAACTCCTGTTTGTTAAAATGTGAAAATGTTAATTGCATATTAATTAGTATGTATATAAAATACTATACCTACATGGTAAAGGATACCTGCAACATCACAATACGTAAGCCAGTAACTCCAGTAGGTGCGGTACAATATTTAATCCTATCTATTAACTAAAAAGTGGAATTTTAGGTGTGGGTTAGTCCTGATGTTGTTTCTGCTACTGAAAAGCATTGTTAGTTTTAAAACCAGGCTTAAGACCCACCTGTTTTGAGAGGCTTTTAAAGTGTAGGCCTAAAGGTATCCAGATATACAGTGGTTCGTCCTTTAAAAGTTGCAGCGTACTGCAGCACAGCTTGCATGGTGCAGCAGAATTCTATGACACATTATTTTAGTATCAGCCATTGTAACCATTAAAGCTAGTTAGTGCTAGTTTGACCACCAGAGGGCATCTTTGAGAAGCATTTAATAGCCTTCAATAGTGGCTGTACTAGAGAATTAAAAAAAACATTTTGTAAGAACATAGTATATGGGACTGATTAAGACATTTAGCTTAATTACTTTGATTATTATTATGGTGTTTCTATTCCAAGAAAAACTAAAAACCCTCAGGCTTTCCGTTAGGATGGAACGGAAAATATGGCGCTGTACAACGTGACAGGGAGTAGGCTACAGTAATAAGAGCATAACATTTCCACACAGTAATTGTATAATTGTAGTCTAACCAATACCCAATGGAAATGCAGTGAAAATAAAAATCTCATTGATTTATCAAGACCCCGTCGATTACAGTGGCCTATGATAGAAACTGTAGATCAATTAAGAATTAAAAGTGACTCCAACACACAAATGCTGTATACACATTTTAAGAATCTAGCAAAACTAACCGCTTACTTGGCAACCATGAGTTTTTTCGTTGTGGCCCATTGTCCAGCCCTTTGTCCACTGATCTTCATGGATGGTTGTCGGCATGGTTGTATGCACCCCCCTCCCCCTTCCTCCTCCTCCTTTCCCCATGGCTCTGCAGCCCATTCCGTGCCCCCTGCCCTCATGCCTTGGAAATCGCTTCACCCACCGCTATTTCAGTGGATACAGCTGGAGAACTGCTAGGCAATCCCATTGTGCGCCAATCAGGAGTCATGACCAATATGACCAATATATATTGTCCTGCTAATAACAGGGTTAATAATATATATGTCAGAATATCCAAGGAGCTTTTATATCATCCTAAATTAATTATAATAATAATCGCTTTGTTTAAAAAATAACAATATTTTGGAGATGATTTTGTTTTCAAATAATATAAAATGAGTGAGAAAAAAAGGCCATACTTGAACATGGGGTGAGACATTGTTACTAATTTGTAAATAAAGCCAGTTTGTTATTTAGAATGATTTATTTCTGTTTTTAGAGGGAGAGAAACCAAAAAACCTACAGTCATCTCATGGGTCTCCCAGTCGAGGCCAGCACAAGTATTGAACCAGCATCTGTAGCAACACAGTTTGCATGGCAATGCAGTGTCTTAGACGCTACACCACTCAGACGCTGTACAACATGACCGGTCGGGAATAGGTTACAGTCCCATGGTAAGAGGAAAATAATCCTAACATTTTCACACCCTAATTGTAGTCTAAGTTTGTCTTAGAATAAATACCTTTGTAACAAAAGTTTTAGTAAGTAATACTGAAGTTAAGCACAATTATCAGTTTCAATTTAAGTTTATGTCGCCCACAGTTAGAGACACTGTAGCGCCTTGGGAACCAAAAGTATAATAAGTGCTCTAACTCCCCCTTGCGCTGGTCTGGAGCAATGAAGTAGTGACGCAGGGTAACGTACTAAACCACAAATTACCTCTAACTCAGAATAATCACAAAACATTTTGTGGAGCAACCACTGTATAGGTTCGGTTTGCTCCTAGCAGAACTCGGTTAGGCGAAGCAAATGTCTGTGTTCGTACACTCCTACCTTCACTTGACAAAGAAGAAAAAATTGCAATATTGCTGTTGTTTGTCCCTCTTGAGCCACTGTGTTAACAACATAGCCAAAAAACTCTCTCAAAATAGTCAATGTATCAAAGACAAATCAAGAAATCTGTAATTCATTTAGAAGTTATTTCCTGAGGAGGTATTAGTCGCACAATATTACATCTAACTAAGATGTTTGGTGCAGTGTTTCTCAAGTGTATATTTTTTGGCAAGGAAACTAGTCGACTACCGTTAAATGTCAAACTCTTAATGTTCCCACTTCTACTAGGAATAGTACTGTTGACCAATCATCGACAAAGCAACTTCAGCTACCAAACTTTGACTTGCCTCAAGAAAAAATGTGTGTGCACCAACAGCTGAAAAAAAACCTGAGGAAGACGAAAGCAGCCAAAAACGTCACAAAATGTAATCATAATATACGCGCAAACTGTTTTGACTGGGAAGCATACAGTAAGCTTAATGCTGTACATGTCTTAGCTGGCTTCTCTCTAGCCATTGTAGGCCTTTTGCGTCTTTATGTACTCTGTTTTTATTGATTTTATGTTTATTTCTTATTGTGGCACTTTAGGTTTTATTATTAGCCAGAAAGTGGGTGTACACCTGGGTATAGTTCCAGCTATATTAATCTCTGTTCTCTTAATATTTGAAAGTGTAACGGCTCTCATCGGAAGAAGAGGAATCATCGGACTAAAATTAAGCAGGGTACATGTTCATCTTTAATAATTGCACTGAACACTGAATAAACAAAACAACAAAAAGGAAAACCGAAACAGTCCTGTAAGGTGAATAACACTAAACAGAAATTAACTACCCACAACCTAAGGTGACAGGCTACCCAAGTATGATTCCCAATCAGAGACAACGAAAGAGAGCTGTCCCTGATTGAGACCCATACCCGGCCGAAACATAGAAATGCAAAAACCTAGACATACAAACATAGAATGCCCACCCAAATCACACCCTGACCAAACAAAAATAGAAACATACAAAGTAATCTACGGTCAGGGCGTGACAGAAAGCACAGATAGCGACAGAAGCCTTGGCCTTTGTTTAAACCTACACCCCTGAACTCAAAGTCATGATCAATAACGTTGAATTCTAATCATCTCTGGCAAACACTCTGATTTATTCACTGTATTTGTGGGTCATCGCGGGGCATACCTCTACCTTCATCTTGACTCATACATTGATGTCAGTACGATATTAGGGTGATGTTTTTGTAATGTGCAGAATGTCCCAAGTAAAGCTTTGAATATGCATGACAAACTCCTCATATATATATTTTTTAATTCAAATGTTCTTCTTTTGCCGTAGGTAAAAGGTTATGACAGGTGGAAACTACAACATGTGCCCACAGAGAGCAACCTGAAAAAGAAGAGAAAGAAAAACAATTTCAAAGGGAAAACAGGGAACAGATTGCAAAGCCCATGGTTTACCCCTCAACTGGGGCAGAGAGAGCACAAAATGGAAAGGCCAACAGTAGAGTAGAGCTGTGTGTGTGTGTGTGTGTGTGTGTGTGTGTGTGCTTGTGCGTGCGAGCATGCATGCGGGTGTGATGTTCAAAGCCATATTTAATCAGTCCAATACTTTCAAAGACGGCCACAACAGAACGGGATGTTGGTTGAAAATGAGGGCATGACAGAGTGTGATGGTGCAAGACAAACAACATTTATCAACAAGAGGATAAAAGAATCATGGGGTGCAGTAGTTTGGCTGGGTTCAGGGTGGGACTACTGCTGTGGTGGAAACACGATCTCACACTCAATTCGTGCAAATACAGTGCATTCGGAAAGTATTCAGACACATTGACTTTTTCCACATTTTGTTACATTACAGCCTTATTCTAAAATTGATTACATTTTTGTTGCTCCCTCATCAATCTCCCGACTGGCACAGTGGTCAAAGCCATTGCATCTCAGTGCAAGAGGTGTCACTACAGACCATGGTTCGTTTCCAGGCACTATCACAATTGGCTGTGATTGAGAGTCCCATAGGGCAGAGCACAAATGGCCCAGCGTCGTCCCGGTTAGGGTTTGTAAATAAGAATTAGTTCTTAGTTGTGTTTTGCTGTATAACACACTTATGTCTTTTTTGGGATGCAAACCAGTAATATGAATCACTGTTGCTCCATCCTGTTCTGATTTAATGAGGTGGATGTAGGATTTTCTATGGCCTAGAATCAAAGCCTTTCCCAGTAATGAAGGATGAAGCTAGTCCCCATCTTGGCTCTCATTGGTGAAGACAACTCAAGGTAGAGGTTATATGTCAGACTCTCCTATACCACTTTGCTCAACATGTTATACCCCAGAGGTTGTAATTAAACCATCTTTAAGGTGATATAACTTGTATAATTATTATAGGGCTGTGAAAGCCACAACTGAATGGCTCCAGACTGAGCATTTCTCACTGGAAATTGCTGCTGACATTGAACATATCTTAGGGTTAGGGTATTTAATTAATTTGACTCTCCCCTGCTACCATTCCCAACCTCTTATACTCCATTGGTTGTAAATATACCCTTTCTAATTAAGCTGATATTATTATTATAGGGCTATGAAACCTATAGCCGAATGGCTTCAGACTGAGCATTTTTCACCATTTATTTACAGAGAGCAATTTCCGTTTTATAACAGATAGTGTCCATTTATTTACAGTAGTGTGTTGAATAATTATTGCTTTCTTCAGTGGAAATACAGAATATGTATAAAAATGACAAATATACCAACAGCTAAGTCAACAAGATATTTACTCTGTTTATGTAAATCATTACTGAAACATGCAAACTACAAACATATAACCAGTTAAAGAAAATTAATAAATGACAAGTAGATACAAATATTTTACCAAAAATCATTCATACAAAAGTCAAGGGTCGGCAATAAGATGAGTTCAAACAAAGTGAGTGTGTGTGTTTGTGTGCCTGTGTGTGTGTATTAGGGTGTTTATTATAATTTCCAGTCATAAAAATGTATCCCCATCCCCCAATGAAATACCTTCATCGATACAAAACATTTTTAAATCTCAATTTTTTTCTCCAATCTGGCAAATCTCTGAACTCTTTGGCCTGAATGCCAAGCGTGAAGTCTGGAGGAAACCCAGTACCATCCCTACGGTGACGCATGGTGGTGGCAGCATCATGCCGTAGGGGATGTTTTTCAGCGTCCAGGGACTGGGAAACTCGTCAGGATCGAGGGAAAGATGAACAGCGAAAAGTACAGAGATCCTTGATGAAAACCTGTTGCCAAGACAATGCAGGAGTGGCTTTAGGACAAGTCTCTGAATGTCCTTGAGTGGCCCATCCAGAGCCTGGGCTTGAACCCGATCAAATATCCCTGGAGAGACCTGACAATAGCTGTGCAGCGACGCTCCCCATCCAACCTGACAGAGCTTGAGAGGGTCTGCAGAGAAGAATGGGAGAAACTCCCCGAATACAGGTGTGCCAAGCTTGTAGCGTCATACCCAAGAACACACAAGACGTTAATCGCTGCCAAAGGTGGTTCAACAAAGTACTGAGTCAAGGGTCTGAATAATTGTTTCTTTTTTTATACATTTGCAAACATTTCTAAAAAACAGTTTTTGCTTTGTCATTATAGGGTAGATGTTTTATATTTAACTTTTATTTAACTAGGCAAGTCAGTTTACCCAACATCTTCTTTAATTGTGATTTATTCAACCCAGATGCAAATGCAGTTGCATGATTTATAATAAACCTTGGGTGGCATGCCATAGAATCAGGGGGTCATCGACCAAATTTGTATTGATCATTATGAATGAATTTAGTTCAATTTCAAACTTATCACAGAATGTCAGATTTTGTTTTAATGAAAGGTTGAATTGTCATCTTGTGGCTCTTTTGGGAGATTCTGAAATTTGAAGTTGGCAGTAGTAAGCGTGGTGGTCAGACAAGCTCATGTGTTGAATTTCTGTTTTCTTGATTGAAGATAATAGTATGAAATCGATGCGTGAGCATGATTTATGCCTGTGTGAGTGGAAATTGTACTCTTTTGCTGTAGGATTATGTGCTCGCCAGGCATCAACTAAGTTTTTATCATAGAGTATATGCTGGAGAGCCTTGGTTGAGTGTGGATTTTAGTTGGTCTTAATAGATTTGTTCCGCATGTCCAAAATGGCATTAATATCTGTCCCAATAACGAGATGGAATTCAGTTAATTCTAACAATATGCTGTTCAGAGAATCAAAAAGCATAGGATTGTATGAATTGGACGGGTACACATTAATAAAGACAATTTTCTTTCCATTATGGATACAATATGATTACACCTTAAGTTTTGTTTGGGGCTGATGGAAAAAGCAACCAATTTGTACAAATGGCTTTCTATTCTATGTGCATCCTTTTGAGGCAGGTGTGTTTCTTGGAGCATTGCTATAATGTATCAACATGGTTTCTTGCTAGGATATCAAGACAGCTGAAAGTTTAATAGGACAGTTTAAGCCTTCCAAATTCCAAGAGAGAATAGCGATTGTTTTTTTATCCCCACCCCCTGTCCTATTCCCCAACCCCCCTTCCCTGGCCCATAGCCCTAACCATTTGCCCTTCAGACCTTTAAAGTTAAGTTTGCAGACTTGATGAATTAGGGTGGGTAATGAAAAATATGCATGTATATGCTCTATACTATACCACGTACAATTTTTTTTTTTTTAAGAATATGGTAATGGAAAGAAATGCAGTCTGTGATCTAGATTCTAGATGTTCACAATAATGAATCATGGCCTGTAGGCCAAGTCCTTCCTGGGAGAAAAATGTAGCAACGTAAATGGAGGGGGACAGCCATACATATTTTTTTCATAAATAAGGAATTGTGTTTTAGCCCATATGGAACTGGCCATCTATCCTAAACAGTTTAGCCAATAGTATCCTGAGACCTGAAAAAAATAAGAACATTTAAAATATATATTGTTATTGATATTTTATTGTAAGTGCAAAATTGTCCTCTGTAGCGGTCATTAGGACGTAAATTCATAAAAATGTACATTACAGTCAATGGGTACAATGGGTGAAAAACAAAGCTGCAGCATCTGGGTGTCCACTACAGAGGACATTTTTGCACATTTTTGCAACAGGCACGAGACGCAGCCCAACATTTTTTGGGGGGGAGGGACACGGGGAGATTGGCAAAGTCAGGTAGGAGACCTGAGCCAACTCCCCGTGCTTACCGTGGCGAGAAAGCGACCGCGGTGAAGCGCATAACTGTCCCCAGTGCGCATGCATAACCCCGTGCGCTACATTGCAGCCCCACGCAAGAGCCATGCGAGAGTGGGCATCCAGCCAGGGTGTGTTGTGCCGATCCAGCATGTTTGGTCTCCGGTACGCCGTTTCGGCCCAGGGTATCCTGCGCCGGCTCTGCGTGCTGTGTCTCCGGGGCGCTGGGAGGGTGCAGTTGGCCCTATGCCTGCGCTCCGCCCGTGCCGGGCGAATGTGGGAATTGAGCCTAAGGGAGAGGTGCGAGTGGTATGCACCAGAGCTCCAGTGCTCCCCCACAGCCCGGTTCAACCTGTGCCTGCACTCTGGAGGGTCCAAGCTAAAGTGGTCATCCAGCCTGGAGGAGTGGTGCCAAGGCTGCGCACCAGGGTTCCATTGCTCCCCCACAGCCCGGTCCTTCCGGTGCCTCCTCCACGTACCAGGCCCCCTGTAGGTCTCCCTAGCCTGGTGGGCCCTCTGGCAGCACCACGCACCAGGCTGTCTCTCCGTCTCCTCACTCCAGGTTCTCTCTCCTGTCCAGAGCCTCCCGCCAGTCAGGAGCTGCCAGAGCCGCCCGCCAGTCAGGAGCTGCCAGAGCCGCCCGCCAGTCAGGAGCTGCCAGAGCCGCCCGCCAGTCAGGAGCTGCCAGAGCCGCCCGCCAGTCAGGAGCTGCCAGAGCCACCCATCAGTCAGGAGCTGCCAGAGCCACCCTTCACTCCGGCGCTGTCGGTATTGGATAGAAAACACTCTGAAGTTTCTAAAACTGTTTGAATGATGTCTGTGAGTAGCCCCTCAATTGGGTAAAAGTAACACCATTAATAATAATAATAAATGCTGAACATTGGATTTGGTTTTTATTATATTGCCTATGGTCCAGGAAATTTAGACAATGATGACATGGCAATTAATGAACAATGGACAAAATATTGATTTGTGAAACAGACTGGGATTGCTGCCTTGTGGGGCTACAGTGCATTGCATCGCTATCCTCCTGAGACCCAGCAATTCATTTTTCTCCTCTCTAGTGGACATCCATTATTGGTCCTTATCTCTGAGGCTGTACAAGCCACTGTATTAAGTCCTATTGTCTCTTCAAGAGGACAATCTGGGCATTTCAATGATATCACATGTCTGGGGTGCTACCTTGACAACTTTATCTTCCTGGTTCAACCAGTTGAGTCTATGGGGGCTCTATTTCATTATTGGATAAAAAAACATGCCCGTTTTAAGCGCAATATTTTGTCACGAAAAGATGCTCGACTATGCATATAATTGACAGCTTTGGAAAGAAAACAGTCTGACGTTTCCAAAACTGCAAAGATATTATCTGTGAGTGCCACAGAACTCATGCTACAGGCGAAACCAAGATGAAACTTCAAACAGGAAATGAGCAGAATTTCTGAGGCTCTGTTTTCCATTGTCTCCTTATATGGCTGTGAATGCACCAGGAACGAGCCTGCCCTTTCTGTCGTTTCTTCAAGATGTCTGCAGCATTGTGACGTATTTGTAGGCATATCATTGGAAGATAGGCCATAAGAGACTACATTTTCCAGGGGTCCTTCCGGTGTCCTTTGTCTAGCCAAACGTGACGCACCAAACGGAGCGATTTCTCCTAAACAAATAATCTTTCAGGAAAAACTGAACATTTGCTATCTAACAGAGTCTCCTCATTGAAAACATATGAAGTTCTTCAAAGGTAAATGATTTTATTTGAATGCTTTTCTGGTTTTTGTGAAAATCTTGCCTGCTGAATGCTAACACTAACGCTAAATGCTACGCTAGCTAGCTACTGTTACACAAATGAATGTTTTCCTATGGTTGAGAAGCATATTTTGAAAATCTGAGATGACAGTGTTGTTAACAAAAGGCTAAGCTTGAGAGCTAGCATATTTATTTCATTTCATTTGCGATTTTCATGAATAGTTAACGTTGCGTTTTGGTAATGAGCTTGAGGCTGTATTCACGATCCCGGATCCGGGATGGCTAAGTGCTAGAGGTTAAAAAAATTGCCTGCCGTCAAAATTAGCCCATTTTATGGAAATATTAAAATAAGTGTGTAATTATTCATTAAAATGTTGAAATTGTTTCCAGTAAGTGAATATCTCAGGAATGGTACATTTAGTTGTCAGGACTGCGTAATATGTGTTTCGTATCAAAGAGCTATTAAGAGCTAAATATTAAGACCTAATAAGAGTTTATCAAGAAATGTCCTCTGTAGTGGACACCCAGATGCTGCAGCTTTGTTTTCACCCATTGTACCCTTTGACTGTAATGTTAATTTTTATAAATGTACGTCCCAATGACCGCTACAGAGGACAATTTTGCAATTACAATAAAATATCAATAACAATATACATATTTTAAATGTTCTTATTTTTTTCAGGTCTCAGGATACTATGGGCTAAACTGTTTAGGATAGATGGCCAGTCCCATATGGGCTAAAACACAATGGCTGTCCCCCTCCATTTACGTTGCTACATTTTTCTCCCAGGGAGGACTTGGCCTACAGGCCATGATTCATTATTGTGAAGATCTAGAATCTAGATCATAGACTGCATTTCTTTTCATTACCATGTTCTTTTAAAAATGTTTTTTGTACGTGGTATAGTATAGAGCATATACATGCTTAACACAAATTGAGGGTACATTATGTTTAGGGTAATTAAGACTAATGATAATGGATCCGGAGCTGTTGCTTCTACAGCCATCCTGTTTGACTTTTTAGGCTTACATTTCTGTTTTTATACAGTGCCTTGCGAAAGTATTCGGCCCCCTTGAACTTTGCGACCTTTTGCCACATTTCAGGCTTCAAACATAAAGATATAAAACTGTATTTTTTTGTGAAGAATCAACAACAAGTGGGACACAATCATGAAGTGGAACGGCATTTATTGGATATTTCAAACTTTTTTAACAAATCAAAAACTGAAAAATTGGCCGTGCAAAATTATTCAGCCCCCTTAAGTTAATACTTTGTAGCGCCACCTTTTGCTGCGATTACAGCTGTAAGTCGCTTGGGGTATGTCTCTATCAGTTTTGCACATCGAGAGACTGACATTTTTTCCCATTCCTCCTTGCAAAACAGCTCGAGCTCAGTGAGGTTGGATGGAGAGCATTTGTGAACAGCAGTTTTCAGTTCTTTCCACAGATTCTCGATTGGATTCAGGTCTGGACTTTGACTTGGCCATTCTAACACCTGGATATGTTTATTTTTGAACCATTCCAATGTAGATTTTGCTTTATGTTTTGGATCATTGTCTTGTTGGAAGACAAATCTCCGTCCCAGTCTCAGGTCTTTTGCAGACTCCATCAGGTTTTCTTCCAGAATGGTCCTGTATTTGGCTCCATCCATCTTCCCATCAATTTTAACCATATTCCCTGTCCCTGCTGAAGAAAAGCAGGCCCAAACCATGATGCTGCCACCACCATGTTTGACAGTGGGGATGGTGTGTTCAGGGTGATGAGCTGTGTTGCTTTTACGCCAAACAGAACGTTTGCATTGTTGCCAAAAAGTTCAATTTTGGTTTCACCTGACCAGAGCACATGTTTGGTGTGTCTCCCAGGTGGCTTGTGGCAAACTTTAAACAACACTTTTTATGGATATCTTTAAGAAATGGCTTTCTTCTTGCCACTCTTCCATAAAGGCCAGATTTGTGCAATATACGACTGATTGTTGTCCTATGGACAGAGTCTCCCACCTCAGCTGTAGATCTCTGCAGTTCATCCAGAGTGATCATGGGCCTCTTGGCTGCATCTCTGATCAGTCTTCTCCTTGTATGAGCTGAAAGTTTAGAGGGACGGCCAGGTCTTGGTAGATTTGCAGTGGTCTGATACTCCTTCCATTTCAATATTATCGCTTGCACAGTGCTCCTTGGGATGTTTAAAGCTTGGGAAATCTTTTTGTATCCAAATCCGGCTTTAAACTTCTTCACAAAGGTATCTCGGACCTGCCTGGTGTGTTCCTTGTTCTTCATGATGCTCTCTGCGCTTTTAACGGACCTCTGAGACTATCACAGTGCAGGTGCATTTATACGGAGACTTGATTACACACAGGTGGATTGTATTTATCATCATTAGTCATTTAGGTCAACATTGGATCATTCAGAGATCCTCACTGAACTTCTGGAGAGAGTTTGCTGCACTGAAAGTAAAGGGGCTGAATAATTTTGCACGCCCAAATTTTCAGTTTTTGATTTGTTAAAAAAGTTTGAAATATCCAATAAATGTCGTTGCACTTCATGATTGTGTCCCACTTGTTGTTGATTCTTCACAAAAAAATACAGTTTTATATCTTTATGTTTGAAGCCTGAAATGTGGCAAAAGGTCGCAAAGTTCAAGGGGGCAGAATACTTTCGCAAGGCACTGTATTTTGCCAAATTGTTTTCATTTTATTTTATTTTTCATTACCCACCCTAATTCATCAAGTCTGCAAACTTAAATGTAAAGGTCTGAAGGGCAAATTGTTAGGGCTATGGGCCAGGGAAGGGGGGTTGGGGAATAGGACAGGGGTTGGGGATAACAGCTACAATATTAATAACACATTCTTTTTTGAAAAACAATCGCTATTCTCTCTTGGAATTTGGAAGGCCTAAACTGTCCTATTAAACTTTCAGCTGTCTTGATATCCTAGCAAGAAACCATGTTGATACATTATAGCAATGCTCAAAGAAACACACCTGCCTCAAAAGGATGCACATAGAATAGAAAGTCATTTGTACAAATTGGTTGCTTTTTCCATCAACCCTAAACAAAACTTAAGGTGTAATCATAATGATACATAAAAACACAAAATTACCATATTGGGTAAAGGTGAAGGCCAAGAAGGCAGAATCACTTTCAAAAAAAAGAAAAGAAAGAAAATTGTCTTTATTATTATGTACCCGCCAAATTCATACGATTCCAATATACAGTGTAAATGGGGTCATATTGCACTTCCTAAGGCTTCCACTAGATGTCAACTGTCTTTAGAAACTTGTTTCAGGCTTCTGCTATAAAGGAGGAGGGAATGGGAGCTGAATGAGTCATGGGTCTGGCAGAGTGTCTCAGGCTCGTGACGCGCGGTCCCGACAGAGTTAGCTCTCGTTGCAGTGCTTTTCTACAGACAATGGAATTCTCCGGTTGGAACCTTATTGATGATTTATGTTAAAAACATCCTAAAGATTGATTCCATACATCATTTGACTTGTTTCTACGACCTGTCACGGAACTTTTCAAGTTTTTTTCTGGACGTAGTTGTCACGTTCTGACCTTTTATTTTCCTTTGTTTTGTCTTTATTTAGTATGGTCAGGGCGTGAGTTGGGGTGGGCAGTCTATGTTTTGTGTTTCTATGTTTTTCTATTTCTGTGTTCGGCCTAGTATGGTTCTCAATCAGAGGCAGGTGTCATTAGTTGTCTCTGATTGAGAATCATACTTAGGTAGCTTGGGTTTCACTGTTGGTTTGTGGGTGTTTGTTTCCTGTGTCAGTGTTTGTGCCACATAGGACTGTTTCGGTCTGGTTTATTTCACGTTATCATTTATTGTTTTTGTATTTCATAGTGTTCAGGCTTTTTCTTATTAAAATTCGTCATGAACACTTACCACGCCGCATCTTGGTCCGAAATCTGCCATTACAGAAACACCCACCAACCAAGGACCAAGCGGCGTGGTAACGGGCAGCAGTAGCAGCAGCGATGTCAGGATTTCTGGACATGGGAGCGAGATCTGGACTGTGTCACTACTTGGGAGGAGAGAGACAGGTGGGCCGTCAACCCAGGGAGAGTGTCGGAGCCCGTCTGGGATTCTCTGGAGCAGTGTGAGGAGGGATACTGGCGAATGGAGTCAGCACGGCGGCGCGGTAGGAAGCCCGAGAGGCAGCCCCAAAAATATCTTGGGGGTGGCACACAGGGAGTGTGGCGAAGCCAGGTAGGAGACCTGCGCCAACTTCCTGTGCTTACCGGAGAGCGAGAGAGACCGGGCATGCACCGTGTTATGCTGTGGAGCGCACGGTGTCCCTGGTGCAAGTGCATAGCCCGGTGCGGTACATTCCAGCTCCCCGTATCGGCCGGGCTAGAGTGGGCATTGAGACAGGTGCCATGAAGCTGGCTCTACGCATCTGGTCTCCAGTGCGTCTCCTTGGGCCGGCGTACATGGCACCAGCCTTACACATGGTGTCCCCGGTTCACCAGCACAGCCCAGTGCGGCCGCACTGGTCAGGCTACGGGGAGCATTCAACCAGGTAAGGTTGGGCAGGTTCGGAGCTCAAGAGCTCCAGTGCGCCTGCATGGTCCGTTCTATCCAGTGCCACCTCCACCCACCAGCCCTCCGGTGGCAGCCCCCCGCACCAGGCTGTCTCTCTGTCTTCTGCTTACAGGGTCTCCAGCCTGTCCAGCTCTGCCAGAGCCTTCCTCCTCTCCAGCGCTGCCAGAGTCTCCCGTCTGTCCAGAGCTGCTAGAGTCTCCCGTTTATGGAACAAATCAGTCATTTATTGTCGAACTGGGATTCCTGGGAGTGCATTCGGATGAAGATCATCAAAGGTAAGTGAATATTTATAATGTTATTTCTAACTTCTGACTCCAACATGGCAGATATTTATTTTGCTGGATTGGGCTCTGAGCACCGTACTCAGATTATGCTTTTTCCGTAAAGTTCTTTTGAAATCTGACACAGCGGTTGCATTAAGAAGTATATCTTTAATTCTGTGAATAACACTTGTATCTTTTATCAATGTATATTATGAGTATTTCTGCAAAATCACTAGATGTTTTGGAATCAAAAGATTACTGCACGTAACGCGCCAATGTAAACTGAGATTTTTGGATATAAATATGCACATTATCGAACAAGACATACATGTATTGTGTAACATGATGCCCTATGAGTGTCATCTGATGAAGATCATCGAAGGTTAGTGATTCATTTTATCTCTATTTCTGCTTTTTGTGACTCCTATCTTTGCCTGGAAAAATAGCTGTGTGTTTTTTGACTTGGCTCTGACCTAACATAATCCTATGTTGTGCTTTCGCTGTGAAGCCTTTTTGGGTAACAAGTTTAACTTTCATTTGCTGTATATTATTTTTGATTTTCACGCGCTGTTTTTTCAGCGGAATGTTGTCTAGCGGAACGCCTGCTCTAGAAAGGGTAATTCATAGTTATTTTGCTAAAGAAAGCCACGAGAAAGCCAGGCATGTCAATGCATGCTACCGATCAGGAACACCCAAAACTTTCCTTCCTCACTCAGTACATTACTGAACTTTAATCTAAACTTCCGGCGCCGACAGAGATGGCCGCCTCGCTTCGCGTTCCTAGGAAACTATGCAGTTTTTTGTTACGTGTTATTTCTTACATTGGTACCCCAGGTCATCTTAGGTTTCATTACATACAGTCGAGAAGAACTACTGAATATAAGAGCAGCGACGCATATAAGGCCCTGCCCCGCTCTCCTTTTGGAAAAGCTGACCACGACTCCATTTTGTTGATCCCTGCGTACAGACAGAAATTAAAACAAGAAGCTCCCGCGCTGAGGTCTGTTCAACGCTGGTCCGACCAATCTGATTCCACACTCCAAGACTGCTTCCATCACGTGGACTGGGATATGTTTCGTATTGCATCAAACAACAACATTGACGAATACGCTGATTCGGTGAGCGAGTTCATTAGAACGTGCGTTGAAGATGTCGTTCCCATAGCAACGATTAAAACATTCCCAAATCAGAAACCGTGGATTGATGGCAGCATTCGCGTGAAACTAAAAGCGCGAACCACTGCTTTTAATCAGGGCAAGGTGACCGGAAACATGACCGAATACAAACAATGTAGCTATTCCCTCCGCAAGGCAATCAAACAAGCTAAACGTCAGTATAGAGACAAAGTAGAATCTAAATTCAACGGCTCAGACACAAGAGGTATGTGGCAGGGTCTACAGTCAATCACGGATTACAAAAAGAAAACCAGCCCCGTCACGGACCAGGATGTCTTGCTCCCAGGCAGACTAAATAACTTTTTTGCCCGCTTTGAGGACAATACAGTGCCACTGACACGGCCCGCAACCAAAACATGCGGACTCTCCTTCACTGCAGCCGACATGAGGAAAACATTTAAACGTGTTAATCCTCGCCAGGCTGCAGGCCCAGACGGAATCCCCAGCCGCGCCCTCAGAGCATGCGCAGACCAGCTGGCTGGTGTGTTTACGGACATATTCAATCAATCCCTATCCCAGTCTGTTGTTCCCACATGCTTAATTTAAAGAGGGCCCCCATTGTTCCTGTTCCCAAGAAAGCTAAGGTAACTGAGCTAAACGACTACCGCCCCTGTAGCACTCACTTCCGTCATCATGAAGTGCTTTGAGAGACTAGTGAAGGACCATATCACCTCCACCCTACCTGACACCCTAGACCCACTCCAATTTGCTTACCGCCCAAATAGGTCCACAGACGATGCAATCTCAACCACACTGCACACTGCCCTAACCCATCTGGACAAGAGGCATACCTATGTGAGAATGCTGTTCATCGACTACAGCTCGGCATTTAACACCATAGTGCCCTCCAAGCTCGTCATCAAGCTCGAGACCCTGGGTCTCGACCCCGCCCTGTGCAACAGGGTACTGGACTTCCTGACGGGCCGCCCACAGGTGGTGAGGGTAGGCAACAACATTTCCACCCCGCTGATCCTCAACACTGGGGCCCCACAAGGGTGCGTTCTGAGCCCTCTCCTGTACTCCCTGTTCACCCACGACTGCGTGGCCACGCACGCCTCCAACTCAATCATCAAGTTTGCGGACGACACAACCGTGGTAGGCTTGATTACCAACAACGACGAGACGGCCTACAGGGAGGAGGTGAGGGCCCTCGGAGTGTGGTGTCAGGAAAATAACCTCACACTCAACGTCAACAAAGCTAAGGAGATGATTGTGGACTTCAGGAAACAGCAGAGGGAACACCCCCCTATCCACATCGATGGAACAGTAGTGGAGAGGGTAGTAAGTTTTAAGTTCCTCGGCGTACACATCACAGACAAACTGAATTGGTCCACCCACACAGACAGCATCGTGAAGAAGGCGCAGCAGCGCCTCTTCGACCTCAGGAGGCTGAAGAAATTCGGCTTGTCACCAAAAGCACTCACAAACTTCTACAGATGCACAATCGAGAGCATCCTGTCGGGCTGTATCACCGCCTGGTACGGCAACTGCTCCGCCCACAACCGTAAGGCTCTCCAGAGGGTAGTGAGGTCTGCACAACGCATCACCGATGTCACAGGAAGCCCATAAAGATCATCAAGGACAACAACCACCCGAGCCACTGCCTGTTTACCCCGCTATCATCCAGAAGGCGAGGTCAGTACAGGTGCATCAAAGCTGGGACCGAGAGACTGAAAAACAGCTTCTATCTCAAGGCCATCAGACTGTTAAACAGCCACCACTAACATTGAGTGGCTGCTGCCAACACACTGACTCAACTCCAGCCACTTTAATAATGGGAATTGATGGGAAATGATGTAAAATATATCACTAGCCACTTTAAACAATGCTACCTAATATAATGTTTACATACCCTACATTATTCATCTCATATGTATACGTATATACTGTACTCTATATCATCTACTGCATCTTTGTGTAATACATGTATCACTAGCCACTTTAACTATGCCACTTTGTTTACATACTCATCTCATATGTATATACTGTATACTCAATACCATCTACTGTATCTTGCCTATGCCGCTCTGTACCATCACTCATTCATATATCTTTATGTACATATTTTTTATCCCCTTACACTTGTGTCTATAAGGTAGTAGTTTTGGAATTGTTAGCTAGATTACTTGTTGGTTATTACTGCATTGTCGGAACTAGAAGCACAAGCATTTCGCTACACTCGCATTAACATCTGCTAACCATGTGTATGTGACAAATAAAATTTGATTTGATTTGAACTATAGTCTAAACTCTTACTTCCTTTTTGTGCATTCATTCTTCTAGTTTACTGTAATGGTTTGAATTCAACAGAAGTTTAGCCAGAAATTATCTGGGATTCTTCTGTAGTAGTACCACCAGTTCATACATAATTATTCATAACACATCACACTGGACCACCGTCAAGAGAAACAATGCCCTTCTCACCTCTTCTAAGCGCATGCATGAGATCTAATTTTCATGATAATTTAGGTTCTCAGTGGTGCGCCTGAGTCGTTGTTGAATTTATGTTGCAATTCCTCCTTGATTCATTAGCTCCTGAACTGTTAATCTGTTCCCCTGCTCATTAGGAAATTAGATTAATGTTTCGCTAAGAGAGACAATGATGCAAATGACTTCTGAGACAAAGCCACCGTTGCCATTTTAATTTCTCCTTTCTTTGATTTGGATGTGGACGGTTAGTATGCCTATACTAATTCCCAAACATAACTTGGATGTTGAGTTGGATGGGCTGTCATTTAATTGCTGGGAGGCATCCAACGTGGCTTACTTACATGCAACTAATGGATGTAAGACATAGACAGACACTCATGGCTGGGTAATGGAGATTCAAAAATGCAGCATTTATCTCAACGTGATGGAGAATCACAGTTCATCTGGCAGGCCTACGCATCGCTATTGGGTCTCCATATCTTTTCTATTCTGCAACTGCACTGATATACAAAGACTAAATGGACTTTTAATGTGCATTTACATGGAATTGAAATGCACATTAAAAGTCAATTTAGTTGCTACTATCACAGTTACGTAAATGTGAAGAAAGCACTAGTACACCTGGCTTGAGCAGTGCTTGGAGGCGGCATGTTTCCCAGTGTTTCTATTTCCAAGAAGGTGAAACATGGTGTGACGTGACGTGGCCAATTCTAACTAACCATATAGCTAGAGATTAATACTAAATTATGATCAAGTCTAACAAGATAATACCAACTAAGGCTAAAGGAAATGGCCACATTCTGTTTGTCAGACTGAGGAAGGACACTGAATAAAGATACACCCATCACCTTTCCTGGCTCTGTCATACAGGTGTTTGTGTGTGTGTGCGCACTTGCATACGTGTGTGCGAGTCTGTATTTGTATGTGTGTTCTTGCATGCTTGTCTGTATATGCATGTGTGTCTACCTGACTAGTGTGCCCTGGGGGAGCACTGCCGAGCAGAACTGTGGTGTCCTAATTACTGTGTGACGGGTGCCTGATGCTGCTTCCCTCAGCACTGTTGACCCTACTGCTGCTCTTAATGGGCCCGGGGGTGCCAGGGAGGTAGGGAGGGGGGTGTAATAAATAAATAATTTCAAGTCTCTCTACCTCTCAATCCCTACCTCTCTCAACCTTTCTCTCTTCCCCTCAATACCGTTCTTCACCAACTCTCTAGCACTCTCTCCACCTCTCACTTTTTCTACCTCTCCACATCTGTCTCTCTCTCTTTCTCCGTCTATATATCTACAGCTGATGGTTTCCTAAGACTTGGTTGTTATAAGGTTCACTAGCATGACTAATCAGTCATACTGTAGAAATGTCTCAAGGTAGACTCAGGGAAACATCCTGCACAGCGGGGAGACCTCATACACAGCGAGGAGACCTCATACACAGCAGGGAGACTTCCTACACAGCTGGGCGACTTCCTACACAGCTGGGCGACTTCCTACACAGCTGGGCGACTTCCTACACAGCTGGGCGACTTCCTACACAGCTGGGCGACTTCCTACACAGCTGGGAGACTTCCTACACAGCTGGGAGACTTCCTACACAGCTGGGAGACTTCCTACACAGCGAGGAGACCTCATACACAGCGAGGAGACCTCATACACAGCAGGGAGACTTCCTACACAGCTGGGCGACTTCCTACACAGCTGGGCGACTTCCTACACAGCTGGGTGACTTCCTACACAGCTGGGCGACTTCCTACACAGCTGGGCGACTTCCTACACAGCTGGGAGACTTCCTACACAGCTGGGAGATTTTCTGCACAGCTGGGAGACTTTCTGCACAGCGGGGAGACTTCCTACACAGCATGGAGTCTTCCTAATCTCAGGGAGACTTCCTGCACAGCAGGAAGACTTCTTACACAGCGGGCGACTTCCTGCTTTCACACAATCAAAACAACAACATAAGAGAGTGACTGAAGGACGAACTAACAGACTGGCTGAAATTATTGAAGATCCCTTTGGCAGCTCTCCTCTCCTCTTCTCTGTCTCCAGTGTGCTGGTGGTGGGACGTGGATCAGGCTCAGCATGGCCAGCTGGCTCTTCATTGGAGGGACCTACAGTGACAGCATGGGAGGCAAGCCAACACTAACTGTCAGTGCTCAGAGGCTTGCCAGACAGCCAGCAATGAGAAACTATGAGCACTCCAGTCTAGTTGATTTGATTCTGTAACGGGAGACAATCTAATAAGATTCGGTTTGCTATAATCTTGCAGATATTTGGATTATTTGGATCCTCATTGGATGTTACTTAACATCAGCTATACTCTTTCTAGTATCCGACAGAACATGAAAAAACAATCATTACCATACTGTATATCTGACATTATTAGGAAGGAAATTTATACATTTCTCAGATCAAATGAAGTCTCATCCTGTCATTACAGCTGAGGTGTTATATAAATGTGTTTTGGTTTGTTAAACTATAGAGTGTAGGCTGAAAGGCCTAACTCAATTTGTTTTATTTATATTTATTTATCGTATCACGTTTTAAGGTATGACCCATGTACAGACAGTGTTGAAGAAACAAAAGTGTATTCTTTAAATAGGGGCAGGCAAACGACCGGTCAAGGCAGGCAGGGGTCAATAATCCAGAGAGGGTGTAAGGCACCGGAACAGCAGGCGGGCTCAGGGTCAGGTCAGGCAGAATGGTCAGAACCGGGTAACTAGAAAACAGGAGCAAGGAACAGGCGGGAGCAGGGAAACAAAACGCTGGTAGGCTCTACAAACAAAATGAACTCCAGATGGGTGACACCTGGAGGGGGTGGAAACAAGCACACAGACAGGTGAAACAGATCAGGGCATGACACATATTTTAGGGTAGTGATGAGGGTAGTTGCAAGATGAGGGTAGTTGCAAGATGAGGGTAGTTTCAAGATGAGGGTAGTTGCAAGATGAGGGTAGTTGCAAGATGAGGGAAGATACAAGATGAGGGTAATAACAAGATGAGGGAAGATACAAGATGAGGGTAGTTCGAAAATGAAGGTAATAACAATATGAGGGTAGTTAAAGGATAAGGGTGATAACAAGATGAGGGTAATAACAAGATGGGGGTAGTTACAAGATGAGGGTAGTTAAAGGATAAGGGTGATAACAATATGAGGGTAATAACAAGATGAGGGTAGTTAAAGGATAAGGGTGATAACAAGATGAGGGTAATAACAAGATGAGGGTAATAACAAGATGAGGGTAGTTACAAGATGAGGGTAATAACAAGATGAGGGTAATAACAAGATGAGGGTAGTTATAGGATGAGGGTAATAACAAGATGAGGGTAATAACAAGATGAGGGTAGTTATAGGATGAGGGTAATAACAAGATGAGGGTAATAACAAGATGAGGGTAGTTATAGGATGAGGGTAATAACAAGACGAGGGTAATAACAAGACGAGGGTAATAACAAGATGAGGGTAATAACAAGATGAGGGTAGTTACAAGATGAGGGTAATAACAAGATGAGGGTAGTTATAGGATGAGGGTAATAACAAGATGAGGGTAGCTATAGGATGAGGGTAATAACAAGATGAGGGTAATAACAAGATGAGGGTAGCCTCAAAGGTTTAACCCTCTGTCTCTATCTCCCTGCCCCTCTCCCTGTGTCCACCCTTTCTCTTTCTTCCCCTCTCTCTCTCCCTCCCTATCTCTTTCTCCATCCCTCATTCCCTCTGACTCTTTTCTCTCCTACCCTTCTTCCTTTCTCTCTATCTCCCCCCCTTATCTCTCTCCCCTCTCGGAGGCAGTGAGTAGTGGGCTGAGTAGACATTACATACACTATGTATTTTGCCAGATGTTATTGCACGCTGCTGATTTCAGAAGGTGCTGTGACAATGTCATTAACTTCAAGGAAATCTGATTCCCTCTCTCTTTCCCAGAGGCGGATGAAAGTAGAAGGAATGGGATTCTAGAAGGCTATTATATTTTGTGAGATGAGGAAGGAGCCCATCACAGTGGGATTATAAAGCGCTGTAGCATTAGACAGGCCAGAACCATTCTCCTGTAGACTAATGAGATATGTTCAACACATGATACCTACAGAATGGGCTAAATGAAAATGACAGATTCACATGTCTGTCCATTTCTGAGCCAAGGATATAGCTTTTTATGGCTTATGCTGGTGATGTCACTAGGCTGCCAAGTAAGAAGGATATCACAGTGGTAGGATTAGAATGCCCCTGTAGTGTGAATTAAAATTGTGGTGCAATATCAGATATATTATGTATTTATTGAATTTTCTCTTGCAAATGTACAAGGCTCAGGTAGAGGCTGGCACTGAGCTTTGTAAATATGGCCCCTTGTCAAGCGTTCCACTTTCATAGTCCCACTGTAGACTACTGTAAATGGTCTTACATTGGTGGAAGAAGACGAGAGGTGATAACACCCGCTGACCGTATTACCAGTGTATTGATTTCTGCTCTGTGGCCGCTGAGTAAAGGGAAACCGGCGTAATCCTGTTTGCAGCTCTTGCAGAATCACTACCTCAGATAGGGAACTTTCACAGATAAGGTTGTAACTGTTAATTTCTATGGTGCCATCGAGGAGGAGTTGCTCTTTGCATGGTAGCTTTTCAGGCTGACAATGCACATACGTTTTTCTCATACACAAGCTTATCATTTACATAATGTACACACATACTCATCAAGTACTTCTCGTCTGTCTGTCTGTCTGTCTGTCTGTCTGTCTGTCTGTCTTAAACATTACACTCACAGAAGTTCCAAAACAATAAAGACATTACAAATGTTGTATTATGTATATATACAGTGTTGTAACGATGTGCAAATGGTTAAAGTACAAAAGGGAAAATAAATAAACATAAACATCCAGTGTGTTTTTTAATTCTTTGTTGATCTGTGTAATCTGAGGGAAATATGTCTTTCTAATATGGTTTTACATTTGGCAGGAGGTTAAGAAGTGCAGCTCAGTTTCCACCTCATTTTGTGGGTGGTGTGCACAAAGCGTGTCTTCTCTTGAGAGCCAGGTCTGCCTACGGCAGCCTTTCTCAAGAGTAAGACTGTCTGTACATAATCAAATCTTTCCTTAAAACTTCTTTGGGATAAGGGGTGGTATTTTGACGTCCAGATGAAAAGTAAACTGCCTGCTACTCAGGCCCAGAAGCTAGGATATGGTAGTATTGGATAGAAAACACTCTAAAGTTTCTAAAACTGTTAAAATAATGTCTGCGAGTATAACATAACTTATTTGGCAGGCGAAACCCCGAGGACAAACCATCCAGGAATTTCTTTTTTTGAGTTCACTGTGTTTTCAAGTGGATTTCTATGGGAATCTAGATTTCTGAGGCATCTGGTTGCAGTTTATATGGCTTCCACTAGATGTCAACAGTCTTTAGAAATTGGTTGATGTTTTTCTTTTGAGTAATGAAGAAGTAGCCCTTTCCTTTCTAAGTGTAGTGGACTGTTTTGTTTGGAGCGCACAACCTGAAGCTCACTCCACTTTCATTTTATCCGCTATTGAACACAGTATATTCCGTCTTAAATTTGATTGATTATTTACGTTTTAACCTGTCTACGATACTGGTTCCCAATTGGGGATCAACCCTCCCACGTTCAGCTGAAACGGTGGCGCATGGAACGCAAAAATATTCTTACAAATATTTAACCTCCACACATTAACAAGTCCAATAGCTCAAATGAAAGACAAACATCTTGTTCATCTAGCCAGCAAGTCAGATTTCTAAAATGTTTTACGGCGAAAACATAGCACATATATGTAAAACCACCACCAGACACAGCTCATTTCAATAGCCAAAACATGCAATCAACAAACGCAGGATTAAAAAATAAATCGCTCACTAACCTTTTGAAAATCTTCATCAGATGACAGTAATATGACATATTACACAGTACATATTTTTTTTTTTCAATAATATGCCATTTATATCCATAAATGTCCATTTACAGTGAGTTCACCTTCAGAAATTACTCAAAAATGCCCGCAGGAAATCTATGTAGCGCGGCAAGATAACGTAAATAGACATCATAAACTTTGACTAAATATACATGTTCTACATATAGTTAGAAAGATACACTGCTTCTTTATGCAACCGCTGTGTTAGATTTATTTTTAACGTTACAGAAATCGAACACTATTCCATATGCTGAGACAGCGCTCAGTTCCAAGCTACATTTCCACGTAATGTTGGAGTCAACAGAAACACAGATTTAAGCATAAATATTCCCTTACCTTCGATGGTCTTCGTTCAGAATGTTCTGGAAGGCTTCATACTTACCCAATACATCGTTTGGTTTCAAGTCTTGCGTCTTTGTATTAGCTACTGCTAATAACATCAGCTGAAATGCACCCAAAACGTCCTCTGGTCCGGATAAGTTGCGCATCAAAACTTCAAAATTACACATTATATGTCGACTAAACAGGTCAAACTAAGTGCAGAAGCAAGCTTTATGATGTTTTAGACGTGCAAAACAAACTTCAATTCAATCGGCCATCGTCTGCCCTTCTCTTGAGTGCTGGAAACAAAGGAATGGCTGGGACCAATTCGCGCCCATACGCACAGCCTATTCTCTCGTGGCACGCATTAATTTCACTCCCATAGGGTCAATTCTCGCGGGATTTGAACGATTTGAAGCTCTAATGAAAGAGGACATCTAGCGGAAGAGAAAGAAAGTGTCCCCAGAATCATAGCTCGTTGGGAAGGGTGGGGGCCATGACGTCAAAGTTGCTCCAACTTTCATGGCCACAAAAACTAGTTTGGAAGAATGCCTGCCCTGTGAGTTCTGCTATACTTACAGACATAATTCCAACGGTTTTAGAATCTTTAGAGTGTTTTCTATCCAATAATAATTTTTATTTGCATATATTAGCAATTTTTGACAGATTTTTTTTCCAGTTTACTAGGGGTACCCAATCTCTCCAAAGGGGGCGTATGTCTGCCATATCCTTAACAGGTTTTAAAATACCTAAAGTTGGATTAGGAGAGTTGTTTGAAATGTTTGGACCAAGATTACAGGTAATTTATTAGATCATTTGTAGTCATGTTGGGCGAGTTGGAACCTGTGTTTTTCTGAATCAAAAACGCCAATTAAATTGACATTTTGGGGATATAAAGACAGAATTTATCGAACAAAATTACCATTTGTGATGTTTATGGGACATTTTGGAGTGCCAACAGAAGATCTTCAAAGGTAAGGCATGAATCATATCGTTATTTCTGAGTTTTGTGTCTCGCCTGGCGGGTTGAAATATGATTGTCATGTGTTTGTATGATGGGGTGCTGTCCTCAGATAATCGCATGGTTTGCTTTCCCCATAAAGCCTTTTTGATATCTGACATGGTGGCTGGATTAACAAGAAGTTAAGATGTACAGTGCCTTGCGAAAGTATTCGGCCCCCTTGAACTTTGCGACCTTTTGCCACCTTTCAGGCTTCAAACATAAAGATATAAAACTGTATTTTTTTGTGAAGAATCAACAACAAGTGGGACACAATCATGAAGTGGAACGACATTTATTGGATATTTCAAACTTTTTTAACCTCTCTGATCTCCCAAACCCGGATCCGGTATCGTGACTACAGCCTCAAGCTCATTACCATAACGCAACGTTAACTATTCATGAAAATCGCAAATGAAATGAAATAAATATGCCATCTCTCAAGCTTAGCCTTTTGTAAACAACACTGTCATCTCAGATTTTCAAAATATGCTTCTCAACCATAGGAAAACAATAATTTGTGTAAAAGTAGCTAGCTAGTGTAGCATTTAGCGTTAGCATTAGCGTTAGCATCCAGCACGCAACATTTCAACAAAAACATAAAAGCCTTCAAATAAAATAATTTACCTTTAAAGAACTTCTGATGTTTTCAATGAGGATACTCTCAGTTAGATAGCAGATGCTCAGTTTTTCCAAAAATATTCTTTGTGTATTAGAAATAGCTCCGTTTTATACATCACATTTGGCTACCAAAAAAAAAAGAAAATTCAGTCCTCAAAACGCGAACTTTTTTCCAAATTAACTCCATAATATCGACTGAAAACATGGCAAAAGTTGTTTAGAATCAATCCTCAAGGTGTTTTTCACATATCTCTTCAATGATATATCGTTCATGGAAGCATGGTTTCTCCCCTCAATCAAATGGAAAAGTACAAGCAGCTGGCAATTGCGCACCGAATTCCACGCAGGACACCAGGCGGACACTTGGAAAATGTAGTCTCTTATGGTCAATCTTCCAATGATATGCCTACAAATACGTCACAATGCTGCTAACACCTTGGGAGAACGACAGAAAATGTAGGCTCATTCCTTGCGCAATCACAGCCATATAAGGAGACAATGGAAAACAGAGCTTCAGAAATTCTGCTCATTTCCTGGTTGACGCATCATCTTGGTTTCGCCTGTGGAATGAGTTCTGGGGCACTTACAGACAATATCTTTGCAGATTCTGAAACTTCAGAGTGTTTTCTTTCAAAAACTGTCAAGAATATGCATAGTCGAGCATCTTTTCGTGACAAAATATCGCGCTTAAAACGGGAACGTTTTTTATCCAAAAATGAAATAGCGCCCCTAGAGATCAAAGAGGTTAACAAATCAAAAACTGAAAAATTGGGCGTGCAAAATTATTGAGCCCCCTTAAGTTAATACTTTGTAGCGCCACCTTTTGCTGCGATTACAGCTGTAAGTCGGTTGGGGTATGTCTCTATCAGTTTTGCACATCGAGAGACTGACATTTTTTCCCATTCCTCCTTGCAAAACAGCTCGAGCTCAGTGAGGTTGGATGGAGAGCATTTGTGAACAGCAGTTTTCAGTTCTTTCCACAGATTCTCGATTGGATTCAGGTCTGGACTTTGACTTGGCCATTCTAACACCTGGATATGTTTATTTTTGAACCGTTCCATTGTAGATTTTGCTTTATGTTTTGGATCATTGTCTTGTTGGAAGACAAATCTCCGTCCCAGTCTCAGGTCTTTTGCATCAGGTTCCATCAGGTTTTCTTCCAGAATGGTCCTGTATTTGGCTCCATCCATCTTCCCATCAATTTTAACCATCTTCCCTGTCCCTGCTGAAGAAAAGCAGGCCCAAACCATGATGCTGCCACCACCATGTTTGACAGTGGGGATGGTGTGTTCAGCTGTGTTGCTTTTACGCCAAACATAACGTTTTGCATTGTTGCCAAAAAGTTCAATTTTGGTTTCATCTGACCAGAGCACCTTCTTCCACATGTTTGGTGTGTCTCCCAGGTGGCTTGTGGCAAACTTTAAACAACACTTTTTATGGATATCTTTAAGAAATGTCTTTCTTCTTGCCACTCTTCCATAAAGGCCAGATTTGTGCAATATACGACTGATTGTTGTCCTATGGACAGAGTCTCCCTCCTCAGCTGTAGATCTCTGCAGTTCATCCAAGGAGAAGACTGATCAGAGATGCAGCCAAGAGGCCCATGATCACTCTGGATGAACTGCAGAGATCTACAGCTGAGTTGGGAGACTCTGTCCATAGGACAACAATCAGTCGTATATTGCACAAATCTGGCCTTTATGGAATGATCATGGGCCTCTTGGCTGCATCTCTGATCAGTCTTCTCCTTGTATGAGCTGAAAGTTTAGAGGGATGGCCAGGTCTTGGTAGATTTGCAGTGGTCTGATACTCCTTCCATTTCAATATTATCACTTGCACAGTGCTCCTTGGGATGTTTAAAGCTTGGGAAATCTTTTTGTATCCAAATCCGGCTTTAAACTTCTTCACAACAGTATCTCGGACCTGCCTGGTGTGTTCCTTGTTCTTCATGATGCTCTCTGCGCTTTTAACGGACCTCTGAGACTATCACAGTGCAGGTGCATTGATACGGAGACTTGATTACACACAGGTGGATTGTATTTATCATCATTAGTCATTTAGGTCAGTATTGGATCATTCAGAGATCCTCACTGAACTTCTGGATAGAGTTTGCTGCACTGAAAGTAAAGGGGCTGAATAATTTTGCACGCCCAATTTTTCATTTTTTGATTTGTTAAAAAAGTTTGAAATATCCAATAAATGTCGTTCCACTTCATGATTGTGTCCCACCTGTTGTTGATTCTTCACAAACAAATACAGTTTTATATCTTTATGTGACAAAAGGTTGCAAAGTTCAAGGGGGTCGAATACTTTCGCAAGGCACTGTGTTTTGGTGTATTTTATGAAAGTTAAATATTTCTAATAATTTAATTTGAATTTGGCGCTCTGCCATTTCACCGGATGTTGTCAAATCAATCCCGCTAACGGGATTTGATCCCTAAGAAGTTTTACGTTTGGGTCAGTCACAGGCGTCAGGTATTCTGCCACTGCGTACTCTCTGTTTAGGGCCAAATAGCATTCTAGTTTGCTCTGCTTTTTTGTTATTTCTTTCCAATGTGTCAAGTAATTATCTTTTTGTTTTCTCATGATTTGGTTGGGTCTAATTGTGTTGCTGTCCTTGGGCTTTGTGCGGTCTGTTTCAATCTCACTCACTCACTCACTCACTCACTCACTCACTCACTCACTCACTCACTCACTCACTCACTCACTCACTCACTCACTCACTGTCTGATGTCTAAAGCTGATTCTCCGACAGCAGATAAAAGGCCTTATCATAAAGGTTGTTTTTTTGCTTTAAACCTCTGTAGCCCCTTGATGTATTATTCATCATTGATGAAATTTGACAACCTTTTATATATTTTTATTTTTTTCCAACTTGATGTGTAATAACAACACAGTGTCTTTTCTGACTGTGCTGTCAGTCTGATGGCTCTGAGAGCTCCAGTATAGTCTCAATTTTAGCAGTCAGGCCATATTAGCATACATATCTCCATGTTGTGGGACCACTGGGTCCTCATCAGATAGGATTAAAGAAACGAGACTGTCGGAGCAGAACAGATTTAAATACAGAGGAGAGGGACTGAGGGTGATAGAGGGATAGTGAGAGAGAGAGAGCAAGCGATGTGGGGAAGAAGAAAGAGAGAGAGCAGGAGTAATGGAATTAACTGTATCATCAAAATGTGCAGTATAGATTTGCAGAAAACAAAAGTGTTACAACCGAGGGGGAGAAGGCTAGGGAGTGAATTGGGACCAGCTGTCACAGTTGAGGTGTTCAGACCACTGCTCACCATCCAGGCTGTTTCCGCCAACACTTTGGCATCACTATACCTCTCTACCCTCTCCAAAGAGCTCCTAGTCACTACACGCTTCCATGATTAATCCCCATTTCTCTATTTCAATTTGATAAGCCCAGCACATCAATAATGTACTTGGGTGTATCTGGTGTGTGTGTGTGGATGGGCGGGTGGGTGGGGTTCTGTGTGTGCATTATAGTTTCTCATTGGATCTCTGATCACATAGAACATTTGCAAAAAGGTTGTTAATCAATAGTGGATGGGATAATGTATTCTGGTTGATACAGAAAGAGACTCAATATTTCTGTTGTTGCATTCTGAGCAGACCCACACAGATGGAAGCCTCCTCGCCAGTCTCCTGAAGAAGTCGTTTATAGCCTTAGGTTAGTATGTCTCTCCTATAGCGAGTGTCTATAGGCTCTGAGGACTGATTTTAAAGGGCTACCTAGGATATAATGTATGTCTCTCATCTCTTGTAAGTGACATCAGGTTTTCAAGGTTAGTTCTGGATGTGGAGCTCTTTGGAAAACCCTGCAGCTGTTTTCCGTTAGTTTGGTGTGAAATATTTAGCCCTGTGTGATAGAATTCATTTTGATTTGTAGACATGCTGGCAAAATGTTCCTTTAAAAATCTGTCTTCATCAAGTATATTAAAAGTACATTTAGACTTTTGAAAATATGAGAACTGCCTCTCCATATGAGAGTAAAAGGAATGGATGTAAAGTTCTTGAAATGTACGGTACAGTAGAGTGGCATGAACAGCCAAAAGCTTGAGGAAAAAAAAAAACTTTAATTGACTAGACGTTCCCCTTTCAAATAGTTACTTGTGACTGTTGGATCTATAGGCCAGTTGTTCTTAGATATCCAGTGAGTCAGCCACATACTGTCTCTGTTGTGCCAGGTGATGAAGGCGTCTGTCTGTCTGTCTGTCTGTCTGGCTGGCTGGGTGGCTCGCTCGCTCTCCACCACCACCACCACATCTCTAACCAGGGCCCTCAACTATGTTTTCTGCTCCTGTTCTCAGCAGTAAGTACAAACTTCTCAACATGCAGAAAACGTATAGTTGGGCTTCTTGCAAGAAATCTAAGCTAACATCATTTCAGTTGTTGCCAAACTGCCATGAAAATTGTAATAAGGATTTCAGTGATTAAAGTCTAGAGGTTTTATTAAAGCTTCTGCAGGAACTATGTGTTCGGAATAGACAGCACTAAGGGAAAGTTACGCTTGCACATAACATATTTCTCACTGGACGTCCCATGATTTGGAATGAGACTCAGTAACAGAGACATAATGGTGTCTGGGGGTTTACTGAGTGAGACTGAGTAGTACAGAGGAATGACAAACAGGTAAATAATGAGGCCTGAAGGCCATGGATTCCCCTCCGTGTCCCCCCAGGAAATCAGAGCTGTAATGGAGACGAATGTTAGATCAACACTCTAGTCGCTCGTTATACATCAGATCAAAACTCAAGTCACTCATTATCTAATGACAAAACAACCTGAGCTGATTAAAATCAGTAAATGTTCATTTATGAGCAGTGTGCACTGTCTACAGCTCTGGGCAAACCCCAAGGCATCCCCTTCTTACCAACCAACCCCAAGGCATCCCCTTCTTATCAACCAACCCAAAGGCACCCCCTTCTTACCAACCAACCCCAAGGCATCCCCTTCTTATCAACCAACCCAAAGGCACCCCCTTCTTACCAACCAACCCCAAGACATCCCCTTCTTACCAACCAACCCCCAAGGCATCCCCTTCTTACCAACCAACCCCCAAGGCATCCCCTTCTTACCAACCAACCCCCAAGGCATCCCCTTCTTACCAACAAACCCCAAGGCATCTCCTTCTTACCAACCAACCCCCAAGGCATACCCTTCTTACCAACCAACCCCAAGGCATCTCCTTACCAACCAACCCCCAAGGCATGCCCTTCTTACCAACAAACCCCAAGGCATCCTTACCAACCAACCCCCAAGGCATCCCCTTCTTACCAACCAACCCCAAGGCATCCCCTCTTACCAACAAACCCCAAGGCATCCCCTCTTACCAACAAACCCCAAGGCATCTCCTTCTTACCAACCAACCCCCAAGGCATCTCCTTCTTACCAACCAACCCCCAAGGCATCCCCTTCTTACCAACCAACCCCAAGGCATGCCCTTCTTACCAACAAACCCCAAGGCATCCTTACCAACCAACCCCAAGGCATCCCCTTCTTACCAACCAACCCAAAGGCATCCTCTTCTTACCACCCCCACCTCTCCTGTACCTTTCCTTCCTTTCAAGACAACACCCCCTCACCATTCCTCTCCCCTATCCCCCATCTCTCCATCCTTTTCTCGCCTCTCTCCTTTCTTTTAGATACCACTCCCTCACCCCCCCTATCCCCTATCCCCCGTCTCTCCATCCTTGTCTCGCCTCTCTCCTTCCTCTTTTCCCTTCAGAGACCACCCCCTCAGCATCCCTCTCTCCTTCCTAGGAATGCATGGCGTGACAGAGAGCTGAGCTGAGCTCAGCACATTCCCCAAAGAGCCCTTCATCAGCCTGGCCCAGTGCTTCAGTAAACAGCATAGTGGCCAAATAGCGGACCCGCAGTGGGGGAAAGGGTGGGTCGCAGACATTGGATGGATGGGGCATAATGACCCAGCAGGATCATGACCATCTCTCTCTATCCTTCCTTCACTCGTTCTTCTCTCTCCTCTCACTGTCTCTCGTTCTCTTTCTCTCTATCTCACTTCTTTCTTTATCCTTCTCTCCTGCTCTCTCTCCCTCTCTCTCTCACACTGTCTGTTTATTGGCTGTTACTCCCGACGTGCACTTGGGAATGGCTAATTGCGCCTCTTGTACTCCTCCACTAACCCTTCCACCCCATCACGCCCTCACCCCCCAACCTCGTACGCCCCACCCACACCCCAGCCTTCCTGATAGGATGCCGATTGTGGCTGCTACTCACTTTAGACGATCAATGATGTGACTTACTAAACGGCACCCCATGGAAAGCGCGAGGCACCAAGGCTGTCGTTGGTGCAGCAACATGGGGTAACCTCTGGGGCCGCTTTTGTTTACGTCTTCAAATAAGTTACACACACATGAGTGCATGTACACGCTCACAGTACACACACACTACACACACACACACACACACACACACACACACACACACACACACACACACACACACACACACACACACACACACACACACACACACACACACACTGTACACACACACACACTGTACACACACACAAACCTCTGAACGGGTGCTCCATTTCAGGGGAGCAGAAGAGTGAGGGCACCCTGTTGATGTGTTTTTAAATGGTATTCAGTGTGCGGTGAAGCTGGTAGTTATAAAATGTGGAGCTGCATGGCTTTACAAAATAACTATCCAGATGTCTGCTCTTCTAATAAGAAGAAGACCTGAAAGGAACAGTCTGCAAGGAACTGAGATCTGGCCAGGTTACAACTGCCCCACAGGGATAAACATATTTTGGTTTTATTCCACTGGGTAAGAACATTGAGGTATAAAGTTCAAACCTTTCTCCTGGAGGGACACTCTTATCTGGCGTGCACCGTTCCCGTGCCTGTAAGGTGTCGTGGCGGCTCATCCTGACAGTCTTGTCAAGTCTTTGTCGAAGTAAACAGCCAGTCACTATGGAGGAATAGAAACGACAGGATGTGGCAAATTACAGTCACAACTTGTCAATCATCCATACCCCAGAGGTCGTTTTTTGTCACACAAATAGCAGCGACTAAACTTAGTCACAGGAAATATGACATTTTCTAAAGGTCTGGGGTTGTGTGCTTCGATGGAGATATCAAAGGGCAGTCAGCTATTTTGGTACAGAAGTGTTTTGTATATAAGTACTGGATGAATAGTCAGTAGAAGTGTTATATATTTTGTAGCTTTGCACACAAGCAAACATTTATTTTGCATGTGAATTGTGATAATGATTCCGCATTATTGCACTTTCTTGTTCTCACACACAGATATATTCGAAAGTACGCATGCATACTGCGAAAAATATACAATAAATACATCCACAATTATAAAAACATACAGGGATTTATTTTGTCCTTTTATTCTGTAAATGGCTGCTTCATGAAGACCCCTTCTGGCATGTCACTGGAGCAGAATATTCCTTTAGAGTTGAAGACATCACACGTTCTGAAAGAGCTGTCACAAATGATCTGGTAAGATAAATACGGCATGAGTCCCCCTGAGCACAAAACGACAATGGTAAAGAGGTTCCAGAGGAATAAAATGCTTTTTCAAAGGCGATGATGTTTGACAAAAAGCTCCGACATGGCAAAAGGGAAGAAAAACACAACAAAAACAACAACTGCTGTCTTCCTCTCTTAGCATCTACAGTAGCTACAGAGCCTTCAGAAAGTATTCACACCTCCTTTCTTTTTTCGCATTTTGTTGTGTTATAGCCTGAATTTAAAATTGACTGCATTTAGATTTTGTGTCACTGATCTACACACAATACCCAATAATGTCAAGGTGGATTTTTGTTTGGAGTACATTTTAAAAATGAATAACAAATTGAAAGCTGAAATGTCTTTAGTCAATAAGTATTCAACCCCTTTGTTATGACCATAGCTGCTGGAAGATGTTTGGGGGTTGGGGGTGCTGCGATTTTAGTGTCCACTGGGGGGGGGGGGGGGGGGGGGGGGATGAGGGATGGCGCTAAATACAGGTCAATTCTTGAGGGAAACCTATTTCAGTCTTCCAGAGATTTGTGACTGGGATGGAGGTTCACCTTCCAGCAGGACAACAACCTTAAGCATACTGCTAAAGCAACACTCAAGTGGTTTAAGGGGAAACATTTAAATGTCTTGCAATGGCCTAGTAAAAGCCCAGACCTCGATCCAATTGAGAATCTGTGGTATGACTTAAAGGTTTGTGTACATCAGCGGAACCCATCCAACATGAAGGAGATGGAGACGTTTTTCTTTGAATAATTGGCAAAAATTCCAGTGGCTAGATGTGCCAAGCTTATAGAGACATTCCCCAAGAGACTTGCAGCTGTAATTACTGCAAAAGGTGTCTCTACAAACTATTGACTTTGGGGGGTGAATAGTTATGCACGCTCAAGTTTTCTGTCTTTTTGTATTTTTTCTTGTTATGTTTTGGGAACTTTGGGAACGTTATTTTTCCAAACAATAATTTCCCCCTAGCTTCAAGAGGTTAAATAATAATTGGCAAATATTGTACAATCCAGGTGTGCAAAGCTCTTAGAGACTTACCCAAAAAGACTCACACATGTAATTGCCGCCAAAGCTGCCTCTACAAAGTATTGACTCAGGGGTGTGAATACTTATATGGGGTATTGTTTGTAAATGGGTGAGATTTATTTTTATATATATATTAGGTTGTAACACAACAACATTAATTCAAGGGTTATGAATACTTTCTGAAAGCAGTATTTAACCGCTAATGACTGGCAGGGCTGATTTTTAAAAAAAGAAAGTATTATCTACACTGTAACAGAAAACTGTAATTTATAAGGTAAGTTTGGGTGTTATCAGCATAAAGAAACTCAGAACATTTTTACTGCACCATACTGTAAATTATGATGCATTGTGAAAAAATGGCTGTTCTATGATTGATACTGTAATTCCACCTGTCAGAATACAGTATCGTACCATATCTTAGGAGCGCCAAAAACCATTTGACCACTAGTGGATGCATAGTATTGTTGTTTCTGGCTCATTAACATATTTTGAGGCATGCCTTGTAAGTTGCCTTGTAGTTGCACCTGTGAGGGAGAATGCTGTATCAATTTTCTCCAATGTGATTATAGTGCCCCATCAATATAAAATATTTGGGAGATAGATTGGAGTGGCATCTCATCTTAATCTTTAACTGGGTGTACATTTTGACATGTCCTTTTGGTCTGTTTTGCCCTGTAGTCACTGCCAGTTTGGAAGCCTTTGTTAATAAGGCCTCAAGAAGTTCAAGTGATATAAAACACAAAAAGTGAATTATTATGTTGTAATGTGTAAACACTTTACCTAGCAGCCAACCTGTTTGTATCAATCCCTTGTAATTACATTACAATACTGTGAAATGCAAACCGCTCCCCTAAATTAATGTAATTCATTAATTCAATCTGATGACGGTAGCATTTTATTTTTTACAGTATTGCACTGTGTGCCATTACACAGTACTTGCTTTGATACAGCATTTATATTACAGTAGTTGTAGTGTAATATTAAATACAGAATTTACTTGCCACCGAACTGCCTAAAAATTCACAGTAACCCTTTTACAGTGTACTGTTTACCATATTATCATTCTAACATAGTCTTTTCTTCTACTATTATGTGATTTGATTGATGTGTTCACCTGGTCTTGTGATATTTTTACTGTAGGTTTTTGGAACTCTGCACTTATATTTATCACATTACAAAAAATACATACAGTGCCTTCGGAAAGTATTCAGACCCCTTGACTTTTTCCACATTTTGTTACATTACAGCCTTCTAAGGTGGATTCAATAAAAAAAATCCTCAGCAGTCTACACACAATACCCCATCAGACAAAGTGAAAACAGGTTTTTAGAAACCTTATTTCCGTAAATATTCAGAGACTCGAAATTGAGCTCCGGTGCATTCGGTTTCCATTGATCCTCATTGAGTTGTTTCTACAACTTGATTGGAGCCCACCTGTGGTAAATTCAATTGATTGAACATGATTTGGAAAAACATACACCTGTCTATATAAGGTCTCACACTTGACAGTGCATGTCAGAGAAAAAACCAAGCTATGAGGTCGAAGGAATTGGAGCTCTAATACAGGATTGTGTCGAGGCACAGATCTAGGGAAGGGTACAAAAACATTTCTGCAGCATTGAAGGGCCCCAAGAACACAATGGCCTCCCCCTTAGGGAGGTGACCAAGAACCCGATGGTCACTCTGACAGTGCTCTAGTGTTCCTCTGTGAAGATGGGAGCAATTTCCAAAAGGACAACCATCTCTGCAACACTCCACCAATCATGCCTTTATGGTAGAGTGACCAGACGGAAGCCACTCCTGAGTACAAGGCATATGATAGCGCTCTTGGAGTTTGCCAAAATGCACCGAAAGACTCTCATACCATAAGAAACAATATTCTCTGGTTCGATGAAACCAATATTGAAATATTTGGCCTGAATGCCAAGCGTCACGTCTGGAGGAAACCTCGCACCATCCCTTCGGTGAAGCATGGTGTTGGCAGCATCATGCTGTGTGTCACGCCCTGAGCTGTTTCACCTGTCTTTGTGCTTGTCTCCACACCCAGGTGTCACCCATCTTCCCCAATATCCCCAGTGTATTTATACCTGTGTTCCCTGTTTGTCTGTTGCCAGTTCGTTTTGTTCATTCATACCTACCAGCGTTTTTCCCTGCTCCTGCCTGTTTTCCTGCTCCTGTTTTCTAGTCCTTCCCGGTTTTGACCGTTCTGCCTGCCCTGACCTTGAGACTGCCTGCCGTTTTGTACCTTACCCAACCGTTCTGGATTATTGACCTGTGCCAGCCCTGACCCTGAGAGTGCCTGCCGTTCTGGACCCTTTATCCCTTCTCTGGATTATTGACCCCTGCCTGCCTCAACCTGTCGTTTGCCTGCCCCTGTTGTTAGGAATAAACTTTTTACCGTGGGGATGTTTTTCAGCGACAAGGACTTGGAGACTATTCAGTATCGAGGCAAAGATGAATGGAGCAAAGTACAGAGAGATCCTTGATGAAAACCTGCTCCAGTGGGCTCAAGACCTCAGACTGGGGCGAAGGTGCACCTTCCAAAAGGACAATGACCCTAAGCAGACAGCCAAGACAAAGCAGGAGTGGCTTCGGGACAAGTCTCTTAATGTCCTTGATTGGCCCAGCCAGAGCCCAGACTTGAACCCATCGAACATCTCTGGAGAGACCTGAAAACAACTGTGCAGCAACGGTCCCCATCCAACCTGACTGAGCTTGAGAGGATCTGCAGAGAAGAATGGGAGAAACTCCACAAATACAGGTGTGCCAAGCTTGTAGCTTCATACCCGAGAAGACTCGATGCTGTAATCGCTGCCAAGGGTTCTTCAACAAAGTGCTATCAATTTGATATTTCAGTTTTTTTTATTTTTTTATAAATTAGCAACAATTTCTAATAACTGGTTTTTGCTTTGTCATTATGGGGTATTGTGTGTAGATTGATGAGGAAAAAATATATTTAATACATTTTAGAATAAGGCTGTAACGTAACAAAATGTGGAAAAAGTTAAGGGGTCTGAATACTTTCCAAATGCACCATAAATCAATAAAATAAAATAAAATACATTGTGTTTACCTGTTAAGGATGCTGCGAATTTTCGCAGCTTTTTGTTAAAAATCGCGCAACATTTCAAAGTCCTGCTACTCATGCCAGGAATATAGTATATGCATATGATAAGTATGTGTGTATAGAAAACACTCTGAAGTCTCTAAAACTGGTAAAATCGTGTCTGTGGCTATAACAGAGCGTGTTTAGGAGTAAAAATCCCAGGGAAAACTGTTCACCAAAAACACAAAAAAAAAAATCATCCGCCAGTCTTTGAATTGTCTAAGGCGAAAGAAAATAGATCCGGTTCCGTTTACAACGCCTACAGCTTCCACACGATGTCGCCAATACTGGCATTTCTTTGCACATTTATCCTTGGTGGGATGACGTACAGGCACTTCCTGTCTTGGGGTGCACCCAGGAAATTATGAAAGTAAAAAAAATGGACGATGATTTCAAGACTTGCTGCTATCGAATACAGATCGCCCCGTGATCAATTTGATCGATTATTAACGTTTATTAATACCTAAAGTTGGTTTACAAAAGTCGTTTGAAGTGATTTGTAAAAGTTTATAGGCAACTTTGTTAATTTTAAAAGTGACGTCGTGTAAAGCTGCATTTTCCTTGGATCAGACGGCCTTTATAGATGGACATTTTTGGCACACTTTGACGGATTTAATCGGGAAAAAGACCCAATTGTGATGTTTATGGGACATATAGTAGTGCCAACAGAGAAGCCCGTCAAAGGTAATGAATGTTTTACATTATATTTCTTCGTTTTGTGTAGCGCCGGCTACCGCAAAATCTGTTGTTTAGGTGACTTTTTGGTATTTTGGTGGGGGTGCATGCTATCAGATAATAACTTCTCATGCTTTCGCCGAAAAGCATTTTACAAATCTGACTTGGTGGCTAGATTCACAACGAGTGTAGCTTTAATTCAGTACCTTGCATGTGTGTTTTAATGAAAGTTTGAGATTTATCGAGTACTATACTATAGTACTATAGGTGGCGCTCTGAAATTTCCCCTGAGGTCTTCCTGTGCAGGAACCACGTCGGTAAGAAGGGTGAGAGTTGGTGAAAAGTCTTATTTGATGACCAATGTGTCTCCACCATGCTGTAACAAGCACACAATGCGTCCGTGAACCGTTCTTCTGAAATAGTCAGGCAGATCAGACTCTCACTCAATCTCACTGAAATGTCCCCAACAATCTTATCATGGGACATACAGTATGTTTCTACTCTGGTATGGACTGCTAGGCTCTGTTTGAGAGAGCGGTGATGATTACAGTCATGTGCAATCCCCAGCCACACTCTTCCTCATGTTATTAATGAGATAATGTCTCACTTGGACTGGCATCACACACTTGATGAACGCAGCCCTGGGAGATTGCTTCTCCAATGCAGCTGACAGCCTGGATTACCTAGACAAATTAATGGCTCTATAATTAGATTTTCCCAGGGATTGCTGCCTGCGATGTCTCTCTAAGTGACTCCAGCTGAGAGAGAGGAGACAAGCTGTTTGAATGAGTCCATTGCACAGTGACAGTGGCTTTATCAGGTCTGTATGCTAAAGAGATGAGGGGTTGGTGGGGGAAGGCGGTTCAAGACCAGTCATTACGGGTTCCCTGAAGAGATACAGGGACAGAATTCCTAGCTCTTTTTGGGGAACACTGAGGATCTCTAAAGTGGTTCAGAGGATCTGTGATGGGGATCTCAGGGACCTCAGGGATCTTGAAACTGAAATGAAGAAAGGAAGCTGTGAGAAACTCAAAAAGAGATGGAGAGGAGATCTGAGTTAGTGTAAGGGTTGTTGGAGTGTGGTGCACTGCAGGCAGCTTCTGCCTTGTCAATGAGCGTGTCAATACAGGGAGCAGCTTCCTCACACCAGTCAGCAGCTTCTGTCAATAACCTATTGACTCCATTAGCAGACCAGGCACTTGCTACTCACTCACTCACTCACTCACTCACTCACTCACTCACTCACTCACTCACTCACACTCTCTCTCTCTCTCTCTTACTCTCACTCTCACTCTCACACTCACACTCACACTCACACTCACACAAAACAGAGAGACACACACAGATTTTTGTCCCAGTTAGCATGGAATTAAAGCCATGGCTGTAGGTTACAGAGGCACTGGACTGTGAGGAGAGACGAGAATTTTCAATACAGCTTCCTCACAAAGTGTCAGCTAATATACACTGTATGCCTCATATTGGGTTTTAAACGTAATCAGGACCAAGAACTTATTGTGTGTTAGGTTTGAAACAGGGGTACTGTATTGCTATTAAACGTACCATACTTTCTAGCTGTGTTTATATTTACATTCTACATTATATTAACTACCAGTGTAATTAACATGTAATAGCCAAGTGGAATGCAGCTATAGAATACTCCACGTGTGCATGAAGTTTTGGTACAGCGCTAGTGGCAGCTCTAGCAGTTTCAGGTCCCAGTGGCAGGTAATTAAACTGTCTTTCACATCAGGGAACCCTCTCACTAACAAGGTCTCTTTCTTTCTTTCGTTCATCTCAACAAGTAACCACCGCTCTGGTTTCAGGCAACTCTTCCCAATCCACTCTCTGGGGTAATTCCCTTCCTTTCTCTTAATTATCTTAAGGGGTGGGGGTGTGGGGGGGGGGGGTGTCCCTCCTGTGCTGACGGTGCAGGTTCGATCGCTTCCTTTCTTCCTGTTAACTCTCCACCCACGTCTCATCCGAGCCTTGCAGAGCAGACTTTTTAAAAAGGGCTGGCCTTGCAAAGTGTTTGTGTTCCTTATGTAATAACAGAATAACTTATTGGATAAGTGTTTAAATATAGGTTAGACATAAATATTCGAACCCCTTGACATGTTCTGTGAAATTAATGTCTTATGATTTCTTTACATACGATACATCACAACTAACAAGCAGGCACGTTCACAGATAGGGCTCAACCTGTTTAGAGTACATGTCCTTCCAGTCTCCAAAGTTCCCTTTTCGGTGGTGGTATAATTTCCCCAAAAAATGTTTTGTCGTTGTTGTTCTGAACCCACTGCCCCACAAACAGTCATTAAATTCTCATCAGGCTTCACAACCAAAAAGTTGCACATCTTAATTTGTTGACCATCAGCATTGGTGGGCAAAGGTGGTCACGCATATCCAGATTAGTGATCAGAACATTTCCTCCAGTTTGACAAAAACAGACTAGGCCTACGCTTATTATCCATATAAAATACAGCTTAGCAATATACTACTGACTTATCTTTGCTAGGACAATAGGCTACCTGGTTATTTGATTAATCATTTTCATATTTCAGATAGGCCTAGTTTTGAGTGGCCCGTCGTACCCCCTGTAATGACAGGCTACATTTGTGCAGCATTTGTAATCACATGTTTGCGTGTTTGCGTACCACTCTTTTTTGTGTTTCGCTGGTCAAAAAGTTTGAAAACTTCTGGGATACATGATTGCGGCAATAAATGGAATGCGGTTAGCTATAGTGAATGGCAGGACACAATCTTCTGTTTTGACTGCAATTGTGTTGGTCATAAGTGAAGCATTTATTCCAGTTCAAAATAGTTCAGCAAAATACTTCACTCGTCACATTGTGCTGCTTTCCCCTTTTCTCCTAATAATTGCTCAAGGAGTATGTGAACACGGTTGTGGTATTTTCATTTTTGGAGGCTTTGGGGGGGGTCTTTTTTAAGTTTGAGCACATGTCCCCCAAAAGGTCTGTGCACGGCCCTAGTAACAAGTGACGTGAAATGCCAGGTATAAATGTACTGTACGTTTGTACTTAACTTGTGTTTCTTTTAGTCGTCTTAGATTATATTAACTTTGTCTTTGAATTGAGTTAAAACTCTTTCTATTCACCTCTCTCTTTGAACAAAAATGAAATTCCATGGTTTAGGATTCTGTGATATTAGTGATGTGCGGTCAGTGTAGGCAGGGTAGGCAGTGCCTGCCCTGTGAAAATGAATGAAAAAATGAACTGTAATGAATAATAAATAAATACACATTTAATCAATATTTATTTTGGGGTATTTTGTTAGGCTCCCCATTAGCTGTTCCAAAAGCAGCAGCTACTCTTCCTGGGGTCCACACAGAACATGAACCATGACATAATACAGAACATTAATATACACGAACAGCTCAAGGACAGAACTACATACATTTTAGAACACGTAGCCTACAGTGCATTCAGAAATGATTCAGACCCCTTCACGTTTTCCACATTTTCTTACCTTATAGCCTTACTCTAAAATGGATTAAATAAAACAAGCCAAAGTCTGACTCGAGGCTGTAATCGCTGCCAAAGGTGCTTCAACAAAGTACTGAGTAAAGGGTCTAAATACTTATGTTAATGTGATATTTCAGGTTTTTTTTGTTTAATCAATTTTAGAATAAGTTTGTAACTTAACAACATTTGGAAAAAGTCAAGGGATATGAATACTTTCTGAATGCAATGTACACACCAACTATCTAGGTCAAATAGGGGACGGCGTTGTGCCGTGAGGTGATGCTTTTTCTGTTTTTCTATACCAGGTTTGCTGGGCATTATGAAATGGAAGGGAGGTCCGTGCAATAATGGCTCTATGTAATACTGTTATCTTTCTTGAATTTGTTCTTGATTTGCGGACTGTGAAAATATCCCTGATGGCATGTCTGGTGGGGTAGGTATGTGTGTCAGAGCTGTGTGTAAGTTGACTATACAAACAATTTGGAGTTTTCAACACAATGTTCTTATAGATAGAAGAAGTGATGCAGTCAGTCTCAACTCTTAGCCAAGAGAGACTGGTATGCATACTATTTATATTAGTCCTCTGATTACAATGAAGAGCAAGACGTGTCGCTCTGTTCAAGGCCAGCTGCAGCTTAACTAGGTATTTTCTTGGAACACTAGACCACACGACTGGACAATAATCAAGATATAATAATCAAGCAAGTCAATAATATCAAAGGCTACACTGAAATATAACAGCTCCCACAATCTTCTTATTATCAATTTCTTGCAACCAATCATCAGTAATTTGTGTCAGTGCAGTACACGTTGAGTGCCCTTCTCTATAAGCATGCTGAAAGTCTGTTGTTAATTTGTTTCCAGAGAAGCAATATTGTATTTGGTCAAAAACATTTTTTTCCAACAGCATGCTAAGAGCTGTCAGCAAGCTGATAGGTCTGTTGTTAGAACCAGTAAAGGCTGCTTTACCACTCTTGGGTTGTGGAATTACTTTGGCTTCCCTGCAGGCCTGAGGACAAAGACTTTCCTCTAGGCTCAGATTGTTTTGTCACCATGCTTTTTCTAATTGATCAAATCGATATCTGAACCAGTATTTCCCAAATTTGGGATAGTTTCTATGAGAGATTCGAGCAGAAATGCAATGAACTGGGCTTCGTAGCAACAGCTGATCAGAGTACTAGACAATATCAATGTTCAGATGAGAGCCAGTTTTGACCACTTTGGTGAACTTTTGAAACAATGTCACAAAGGTTTGACACTAGCAAACAAAATATGCCAAGTACTTCGATTTCGTTATAAGGCTTTGTTAGACGACTGATCTTGTCAGATTGTACAGTTCACAAATTGAATGAGACAAATCACCTGGACAGCTTCTCAGCTCTTTGTTCCAGAATGACCTGACAGGCAACAAAGTTACTGCAGCTGGTCCTCACTATACCAGCCAGAACAGCATCCATTGAGAGGTCATTTTCTGAGCTGAAACGGATTAAGACATACTGTCCGAAACCGGACCGATCAAGGACGAATCTCATCCCTTGCCATCATCTCCATCAAGAGTCGAGACCGAGAGACTTTTAAAACTGAGAGCCAACGCGGAGGAGTTTTACAGTTCAGTCACTGATGTCTTTACTCAGAAACATAGATGGATGGACTTTGTTTACAAGTAAACATAAGTGCAAGTGTTGATTTACAGTATCGCCATCTACTATCATTACATTACATGTATATTGTGTAAGTATATATCTCAATCAGACCCCAACTCACATCACTCCATCATATCAAGGACTATCTAATTGGTGATGTCATCCCGTAATAGTCCTATGTTTCATCAACCTGATCAAAGAGCCAGCTTAAATGCTGTTTTTAAGGATCTTCAACAGTATGCATTGACTTCCAGACAAGAAGAGACCGGGCTGATACAGTGTCAGGATACAGTCTAACCATCTAACGATCAATGACAGTTATAAACTTAGTTATGTCAAGGTGTGGTCGCAAGAGATTATAAAAACACCTCAATATGGCTCTGGTGACTCTCTCTCTTTCTCTCGCTCTCTCTCTCTTTCTCTCTCTCTCTCTCTCTCTTTCTCTCTCTCGCTCTCTCTCGCTCTTACACCCTCTCTCACTCTTACACCCTCTCTCGCTGTCTCGCTCTTACACCCTCTATCTCTCTCTTGCAGTGCATGCTGGGAGTTTTTTGGGAGTTTGAGTGTTTGGTGTGGAGGGCTCTGTCCTAACTTATTTTCTTGATTCTTTCCTTGGTCTTTTCTTATGGGTTAATGCACTGTTTGTTTTAACGGTACCCACTGTTGTTTTCAAAGTTATGTAGGAAGAGGACAGAGTTTTAGTTTCCTGGGGTTTGGCCAGGTTTGGTGTGCGTGATGGCTTCACAGCCTAGCGTGGAGGAGACGCTGTCATTACGGCATGGATTCAGGTGTGTTCCTGAGAATGTAATTAAGGGGGAGGAGGTTCTGCTCGCTGTCGGCAAACAGGTAGGAGCTGAATTTATACATTCTGCTTCCAGAATGACCAAAGCTGTGGTTGTGTTCATGAAAATAGAACATTTGATGGTTAGGCTCATTGCTAGTGGAATATTTGTAAGGGGTGTGTTGGTGCCAATTTCTCCTCTTTCTACCCCCTTGACCAGGGTGATAGTTGCAAATGTGTCTATGTTTATTACAGATGATCAAATCAGGAAAGAGCTGAGTTGTTTTGGTAAGTTTGCTAGTGGGTTTTGTGTAATGTCTGCAGGTTTTCAGGCGGATGCTGTCAATCATGTTGTTTCATTCCTGAGGCAAGTGTTCATGTTTCTGAATAACAATGAGCAACAGTTAAATTTGCATTTTAAAGTGAGGCATGGAGAGGAGGGGCTCTATGCAGGGTTTGCCAGATCAGATAGTCTACAGTGCTTTGAGTGTGGGGATTTGGAGCATAAGAGCTTTGCGTGCCCACATAAAGGCCGTAGACAAGGTGAGGGTTCAAGCGCCAATGGGGGAAATCAAGGTCAACATGCAGGGGGCCATGAGATGCAGGCAGCAGAGGCTGGGCCTTGTCATGCTACAGATGGTGGGGTAGCTGAGGCTGTGCCTAGTCATGCTACAGATGGTGGGGTGGCTGGGTCTAGTCATATCATGGATGGTGGTGTTGATGAGGCTGGGTCTAGTCAGGTTATGCTAGTGGATGAGGAGAGTATTGTGGGGAAGGGAAGCAACTAGGGGGTTGGAGGACTATGTCATGTGGAAGAGGAAAAAGGGGGAGAAGAAAGGAGTTGTGAGGGGAGAGGCTGGTGTGGTCAAAGGGCGGCAGGGTACCCTAGTGATTAGAGTGTTGGACTAGTAACTGAAAGGTTGCAAGTTCAAATCCCCGAGTTGACAAGGTACAAATCTGTCGTTCTGCCCCTAAACAGGCAGTTAACCCACTGTTCCTAGGCCGCCATTGAAAATAAGAATTTGTTCTTAACTGACTTGCCTAGTTAAATAAAGGTAAAATCTAGATTTTTTTTTAAAGGCACTAAGGAACTTTTGCCTGGTGCTGGTAGGGAGGCCCCGACTAGAGAGAAAGGGCAGGTGGTCAGGATGGGAGATGGCGATGAGTAGGAAGGTGAGTCTGGGGAAGAGGACGATGAATAGGATTTATTTTCAGACTCCTCCTCAATGGGTCCCTTGTTGATGGCTAGTCAGGCAGAGGGGTCAAAGTATACGGTGAGGGAACTGTCAAGGTTCCTGAATGAGAGTAAAGTTGATCTTGAGGCTTTTTTTTGCGATCCGGTAAAGTTTGTAAGATCTGTAAAACACGCTATAAAAAATGAGGGGCATGGTGTCTTCTCACCCAGGAAACGGTTTAGGTTGAGGAAGTGGGTCACAACAGGTCTACCTTCAGACACTGTTTAGATGTATAGTTTCTTTCTGGCACTGGGGCTTCTTGAGCTTTGCTATTGGTCTCTTTCTTGATGGCTTTTCTCCCACTTCTTATGGAGAATCTTTGGGTAGGATCGCTCAATATAAATGGCACCAGAGATGCGGGAAAGTGGAAAGTATTGGGCGAATATCTAAAGCAAAAAAAAGTACAGGTGCTGTTTCTGCAGGAGACACAGTGATTTTGTGAGTGAAGTCGATTGGGGGCTCTGGTAGAAAGGGGCAAGTGTGCTGAGTCATGGGACAATGTATGTGCAGGGTTGGCAATACTTTTTGTACTTGGTCTGTCTGTCTAAAAATGTGCTCATCAAAGGAGGTGTGTAGTGGTAGACTGCTTGTCGTAAAAGCAGAAATTAACAACAGGAGTTTTTTCTTTATAATTGTGTATGCGCCTAACACAGGGAGAGAGATAGGACTTCTATTTGGGTGTCTTAGACTGGAACTCTCACAGGTAGAGCCTGCGAGACGCTGGTGGTCATCGGGGACTGGAACTGTACAATGGATTTGGATCAGTGGGTGTGTAAAGGGACATCATTAAGCAGTTTGACTTAGTGGTTGTTTGGAGAACTGGACATCCCAACACAAGACAGTATACATGGTGGAAGGTCTTTGGAGCTAGGGTGATTGCAGCCCAACACAAGACAGTATACATGGGTGAAGGTCTTTGGAGCTAGGGTAATTGCAGCCCGGCTTGATTGATTTTACAGGTCCAGGAATCAGAGCAATAGGCTGTTGGGTGCTACCATTCTCCTGGTGGGTTTTTCAGATCATCACATAACCATGGCTCAGCTGTCTATTTCACCAGGGCCTCGGCAGGCATCCTATTGGAAGTTTAATGTAAAGCTCTTAAAAGATGCCACTTTTTGCTCAGGTTTCCAGACTTTTTGGGAAAGTGAAGAGAGGAGTATGAGTCTCTGAGTCAATGGTGTGATGTGGGAAAAGTCCTTATTCAACTTTTCTGTCAACAGTATACAGCGCTCTCATCCTCAGAGGCTAGGATAGTATTGGGGGAACTCGAGCGTACTATTAGTGAAATTAAGGGAGAGCTGATTAGGCAACGCAATGTAGGCCCAGGCTAATTTAACTGAATTACGTAGGGACCTGGGCAGTTTTTTCCAGGATAAAGCAAAGGGAGCACTTGTAAGAGCTAGGTTCTCCATGCTCAAGGAGATGGATGCTCCCAGCTCCTCCTTCTTTGGTTTGGAAAGACAGAGTGGTGAAGAAAAGGGTATGCATTATCTATGGCTTTCGGATGGGCGGGTGTTAGGAAAATTATGATTAAATGACTGAACAAATCATTTTAAATGGAACTGTAACTAAGTAAACTTATACTCTATTTTATTATATCTGATTAACAATATGAGTTCATAAGAAGGGATTGTGTGACACGGACAAGGAGTAATTAAAGTTAATGAACACCATTCCAACTAGGAAGAAAGAAATGGGCTGTGGATTAAGTAAACAGATAAGGTAGTTAACCTATGGTTGAACTGACGAAACTGAGCTCTGGGGTGTTTTAGATAAGGCTGTGAGTGCATTCCTAGGTTTTCTGTTAATTAGAACTGTCAGCTATGTGGTGATCGATAATGTTGAGGGGTCAAAAGTTAATTCAGTTATGTTGTGTGACCTGTGAATGTGTTAGTGGGTTAGAATGAACGTTTATTAACCTCACTTGATTCTAGATCGGGAGGAGGGGATTCATTCTAGAAGCAATGAAATTACGTCATGTTATTGTATATAAACTGTTGCTCGTGGTAACGTGGCAGCGCGCTCCGAGAATAAATTCTGTTACCTATTATTGATAAGAATGGTCTCCGTCTATTTTATGCAAACAAGAATCTTACAAATTCTCATGAAATAGATTAAGGGAATTCAATTAATGAAAACACATTGGTATAATTAAATTACAGTAACAGCGGGTGACCTCTGTGGTGGGAGAGATGTGGGAGCGGACTGTGGAGTTTTATGCTGAGTTGTATAGGGCAGAACTATGTGATCCTATGTGTGCTTAGGTTTTGTTTGCAGAACTCCCTAAGCTCTCTCTGGCACAGAGGGATGAAATGGGCATTCCCCTGTTGTCCCATGAACTGGCAGAGACCGTAACTGAGTGGAGTTTATAAAAAATTCTGGGGAATAATTGGACTGGATATCTTTTGCGTGTTGTGTGAGTCTGTCAGGGTAGGAGAGTTGCCGTTGAGCTGTCGTCGGGCGGTTCTGATTCTCCTGCCCAAAAAAGGGGACTTGTGTGAACTTAAGAACTGGAGGCCTGTGGAATTGCTCTGTGTGGACTACAAGATATTTGCCAAGGTCCTCGCTAATAGACTGAAGTCCCATCGGACTCTATAGTGGAGAAGGACCAAATATATTGCGTACCAGGACGCTCAATCACGGACAACTTGTTCTTAATCAGGGACATGTTAGACTTGTCGAGAGGTTCAAATGTGAACTTTGGACTGGTCTCTTTAGATCAAGATAAGACTTTTGATAGAGTGGAGCATGAGTATCTGTTTAATGTGATGTTTGGGGAAAGGTTTTTGACCTGTGTGAAGATGTTTTATGCTGGGGCGTCATGTATGGTCAAGGTGGGAGGGGGACTCGGTAGGCCAGTCTGGGTGAGACAGGGCTTTAGACAAGGATGCCCTCTATCAGGGCAGTTATATACACTAGCCATTGAGACTTTTTGGGGCTGCTACACAGGAGACTGCAGGGAGTGTGAAGGACAGGCATGGTTGTGTTGACAGGCATAGCAGTGTCAGCGTATACAGATTACATTTATGTGATGGTCAGGATATGCAGGCACTAGAGACTCGTCTGAAGGTGTAAAAGGGAGCTTTGTCAGCTAAGATAAACTGGGCAAGAGCAAAGCTCTGTTATGTGGGGCATGGGGGGATAAGGCCCCTCTGCTTCCAGGGGGTTTGCAGTGGGATTGTGAAGGGCTGAACATTTTGGGGGTGTACCTGGGCGCAGAGAGGTGGGTCAGGAAGAACTGGGAGGGGCTGTCACAGGCAGTGGTGTCAAGACTAACCAGGTGGAGGTGGCTCCTGTCATATAGAAGGAGGGTGCTGATAATCCATAACCTGGCGGCATCCTCCCTGTAAACTGTCTCTCTTCAACCCCCACGCTGGTCTGCTCGTAGACCTGCAACGCAAGCTGGGGGATGTTTTCTGGTCGGGCCATCACTGGCTGAGGGCGGCAGTGTTGTACATGTCTGTCCACGAAGGACAGGGCCTGGTGGAACTGGAGAGCAAGGTGGCTGCTTTCAGACTAAAGGTGGCGCAGAGACTGCTGTACCATACTGATGTCGGCTGGAGGGAACCAGCATGCGCGCTGCTGAGGAGAGCTAACTGATTAGGGTTGGACTGGCAGGAGTTCCTCATGAAGCTGGAGAGGATGAGTACAGCAGGTCTCTCAGACTTTTACACTGCATAGCCTGGCATCTATTAAGGCCCACATGAGAAGGGGATGTGGAGCCTGGGCTTTGGGAGGAGCCTATCTTTCACATCCCAGCAACCCAATTATTTTTCTGTTTGCTCAGGCAAAGTTGGCTATTTGGCTAACAAGGAGGAACAGGGTGAAAGGTGGGGGGATAACAAACCCTTTACTATTATTTAATGGCATGGACTCTGCGCCCCTTTGGGTGGAATTTGAGTTCTATAAAATAATAAAAAGTGTGGAGATGTTATAGGAGATATGGTGTGTCAAGGGGGATATCTGTATAGCTGGGGAATATGTTTTGGATATACGGTTGTAGAAGTGGTGAGGTTTTGGTTATTGTGATGTGTGGTGGTGTTGTGTATCGTGGGGTAGAGGGCAAGGTGAGTATGGTACATGTATGCAGTACTACATTACAGGATATATTATCGAGTTTAATTTTAAGGGGGTGGGGGTGATGTGGTTTCAGTGAAAGGAGAATGTTTCATTAAAGAAAGACAAAGTCAAAGTCCCTCTCTCTCTCTCTCTCTCTCTCTCTCTCTCTCTTATACCCTTTCTCTCTCTGTATCCCTCTTACACCCCCTCTCTCTCTATTTTTCTTTCTCTCTCTCTCTTACACCCTTTAGCTCTCTCTCTCTTACACCCTTTCTCTCTCTGTCTCTCTCTCTCTTACACTCTCTCTCTGTCTCAATTCAAGGGGCTTTATTGGCATGGGAAACCTATGTTGACATTGCCAAAGCAAGTGAAGTAGATAATTTACAAAAGTGAAATAAACAACAAAAATGAACAGTAAACATTACACTCACAGAAGTTCCAAAATAACATTACAAATGTCATATTATGTTTATACACAGTGTTGTAACGATGTGCAAATGGTTAAAAAACAAAAGGAAAAATAAATAAACATAAATATGGGTTGTATTTACAATGGTGTTTTTTCTTCACTGGTTGCCCTTTTCTTGTGGCAACATGTTACAAATACTGCTGCTGTGATGGCTCACTGTGATATTTCACTCAGTAGATATTGGAGTTTATCAAAATCGGGTTTGTTTTCTAATTCTTTGTGGATCTGAGGGAGATATGTCTCTCTATGGTCATACATTTGGCAGGAGGTTAGGAAGTGCAGCTCAGTTTCCACATTTTGTGGGCAGTGTACACATAGCCTGTCTTTCTCTCGAGAGCCTGGTCTGCCCTACGGCAGCCTTTCTCAATAGCAGTGCTATGCTCACTGAGCCTGTACATAGTCATAGGTTTTTTTGTTAATTCTTTCCAATGTGTCAAATAATTATCTTTTTGTTTTCCCATGATTCTGTTGGGTCTAATTGTGTTGCTGTCCTGGGGCTCTGTGGGGTCTGTTTGTTTTTGTGAACAGAGCCCCTGGACCAGCTTTCTTAGGGGACTCTTCTCCAGGTTCATCTCTGTGTAAGTGATGGCTTTGTTATGGAAGGTTTGGGAATCGCTTTCTTTTAAGTGGTTGTAGAATTCAACAGCTCTTTTCTGGATTCTGCTCTGCATGCATTATTTGGTGTTTTACGTTGTACACTGAGGATATTTTTTCAGAATTCTGCATGCAGTCTCTCAATTTGGTGCTTGTCCCATTTTGTGAATTCTTGGTTGGTGAGCGGATCCCAGACCTCTCAACCATGAAGGGCAATGGGTTTTTATAACTGATTACATTTTTTTGCCAGATCCTAATTGGTATGTTGAATGCCCTTCGTGCCTTGTCTCTTCGATTGTTCACAGCTTTGTGGAAGTCACCTGTGGCACTGATGTTTAGGCCAAGGTATGTATTGTTTTTTTGTGTGCTCTAGGGCAATGGTGTCTAGATGGAATTTGTATTTGTGGTCCTGGCAACTGGATCTTTTTTGGAACACCATTATTTTGGTCTTACTGAGATTTACTGTCAGGGCCCAGGTCTGGCAGAATCTGTGCAGAAGATCTAGATTCTGCTGTAGGCCCTCCTTGGTTGGTGAAAGAAGCCAGATCATCAGCAAACACTAGACATTTGACTTATATTGAGCTAATTTCTGATGTGGTGTTCCTTCTTTTTCCGTAGTGTATTTCTGTATTGTTTTAGTGATTCACAATAGTGAAGGCATAGACTCAGGTTTTCTGGGTCTCTATGTTTTTGGTTGGACAGGATTCTCAATTTCTTTCTTAGGTTTTTGTATTCTTCATCAAACCATTTGTCATTGTTGTTCATTTTCCTCAGTTTTCTGTTTGACATTTTTAGATCTGATCGGGAAGCTAAGAGGTCAAATATACTGTTAAGATTTTCTACTGCCAAATTTACACCATCACTATTACAGTGGAACGTTTTGTCCTGGAAGTTGTCTAAAAGGGATTGAATTTGTTGTTGCCTAATTGATTTGTCGTAGGTTTCCACACTACATTCCTTCCATCTATAGCATTTCTTAATATTACTGAGTTCCTTTGGCTTTGATGCCTCATGATTGGCTATTGCTCCGTTCAAGTAGACTGTGATCTGATAGGGGTGTCAGTGGGCACACTGTGAACGCTCTAAGAGACTCTGGGTTGAGGTCAGTGATAAAGTAGTCTACAGTACTACTGCCAAGAGATGAGCTATAGGTGTACTTACCATAGGAGTCCCCTCGAAGCCTACCATTGACTATGTACATACCCAGTGTGTGACAGAGTTGCAGGAGTTGTTGGTTATGTTGTCATAGTTGTGACTAGGGGGGCTAATGGGGGAGGAAATGCTGTCCCCTCCAGGCAGGTGTTTGTCCCCTGTGTGCTGATGGTGTCAGGTTCTTGTCCGGTTCTGGCATTTAGGTCGCCACAGACTAGTACATGTCCCTGGGCCTGGAAATTAATGATTTCCCTCTCCAGGTTGGAGAAGCTGTCTTCATTACAGTATGGGGATTCTAGTGGGGGGTATAGGTAGCACACAGGAGGACATTTTTCTCTGTTAAGATCATTTCCTTTTGAATTTCTAGCCAAATGTAAAATTTTCCTTTTTTGATTAATTTAATGGAGTGAGTTAGGTCTGCTCTATATCAAATTAGCATACCCTCTTCCCTGTTTCACACCTGGTAGTTTGGTGGATGGACTACCAGCTCCTTGTAACCTAGAGGGCAACCAGGTTCCTTCTCTTTAGGCCAAAATCAGATGGCCTCAGGCCTTGTATATTCCAGGATGAGATAGTGAAGGCTTTGTGTTCCATGAAGTGTCCACTGTTGTTGGTCATGTGGTTTGGCCTCAGGCCAGTATGTGTGAGCAGAGCCTGCTCAGCATCTGGTACATGTCATTGGCTTGGACTAGTGTAAGAGTTGGGGTTGGGACTCTTTGCCTGCTCACAGCCTGGGCGTATGTGTGACTTCCATGTTGCGATCCTAGTTGCGGGGGTGGGGGCGTGGGGTGGGCAGGAGGGGCATAAGTCTGATCTGAGGGGGCCTAAATGGGGTGTGGGCATGGTTGACTTGGGGGGAGGGGTGGGGGGGGTTGATTGGTGTGGATGTGGCTGGTGGTGTTGTGGTCTGGATGTGGGTCCTCTCGGTGTGGGTCCTCTATGTGTATGTCTGAGGGGGGGAGGGGGGGTCCCGCAGGTCTGGGAGAGTGTCTCGCTGGTCTGGGAGAGTGTCTCTCTGGTCTGGGTGGGGTGTCTATTGATCTGTTGCTCCTGTGTGAAGTGTTTGGGCTGCGTTTGAGAGCGATGTCCTTCAGGGTTCGGGCGAAGGTGGGCACTGCTGCCTTGTATAGTTGGACCTGGTCATAATGACTGCTCAAGTTCAGGTTGGAGTGGTGAGCCAGGTAAACATTTGGTTTAGCGGCACAGTCACCGGAAATGCTTGTATTTACCCGCTGTATGGTAGCAGGGTGGAAGTATTTTCATGGTAGCAGGTTGGATATAACCACACGTGTATTGGGGAAAGTAGAAGAAGCTTTTTCAATCACTCCCTTGAGTGCTATGGCCACCCTTTCCTGCTGTGCTCTCAGGTTGTTTGTGCCTGTGTGTATTATTATGTGGCTGGGTGACCCTAGTTGGTCCTCAGACAGAAGGTCTAGCCTGCTTTGGGTGTTTGGACACCAGAGTTTAGACACTGTGTTTGAGAAAATGTAGTTTTTCTTGTATATATTTCCCGTTTGAGTCCATAAGGAGTACAATCTGTGTCTTGTGTATGTCCTCAGTGGGTGTGGGGGAGTTGTCAGGAGGGCTATCAGGATGGCTGACGGGGGGTGCTCAGAGGGGGTGAGATCCCCCGGGAATAAGGCTCTTCATTTGTCTGTCCCGCTTTGATGTCGAAGCTATGATCAGGGTCTGGGGTGGACTGTTCTGCTGTGGTGTCGAGACTTTTGTCGGGAGCTGTGTTGGGCTGTTCTGTTGGCTTTTCTGTGGGAGTGGCCACCTCTCTAGTGGGTTGTTCTCTGTCACACTCTATCCCCCTCACCCTCTCCTCCAGCAGTCTGATCCTCTCCTCTAGTGCTCTGTTCTGCTCCTGCTTTTCTCCTGTTGAAGTTGTCTCACCACAGTCCAGAGTGCAGATATATCTCTACACCTCCAGCTCTCCGGGTCTGGTTAATGGGGTGTTGTTGTGCTGGACTGTTGTCTGGGTCTGTGCTGACTGGAGTGTAATCACCTGCTGTTCCAGCTCCACCTGCCTTACCTCCAGCAGGTCTGTCTCTGCCTGCCTCTCTCTCTCTTGCACCCTTTCTCTCTGTCTCTATCTCTCACTGCGTCATGCTTGTTTGATCCCTCTGAAGGGGGGGGGGGGGGGGGGGGTGGCAAGGATGTCTGGTGAGAGGTGACACTATTACTTCTGCCAAATCCTCCACTGGACAAGGCAGGAAAAAAGCTACAGAAGAAGAGAGCGAGAAGGGGGAAAAAGTGAGGAAAGAGGAGTGCAGAGGCTGCTTCAGAGCCCCTCAGGAGTTCAAAGGAAGGATGCTTCTTCCAGGAGCTCAGTGATATCCTCGGATTACACCTCTTAGGTGCTTTCGAGACGTGCCTGCCAAGAGAAAAGGTTGCGTCGAAGCTACACGGCGATGAGTTTCCAAGCTAGCTTTGATCCTTACAGACCACAAAGAAGGCCCAAGCTTTAACATGGAAGCTGAGTTATGACAATAGATAAATCATGTTTGATTTGCCCCTCAAATACATATGCTTGTAAAGGTAATGAGGTATTTGAATCCCTAAACCTCCTTCCTACAACCAAGGTTTAATAGAGTTTAAGGAGATTAGGGAACAGTATACATAATCTCAAGGAATCAGAGGTTGTGGTGTTTAGAATAACTGCAAACATGAATAAGACAGAAAAGTTGCCCAATTCATGACTGTGGTGGTATTTGGGATGCAAGCAAAGAAAATATGGACAGAGATATAAAATGTTGGGTTTTGATGTTCTTCAACCTACTGGATTCCATCAGACAGGACAGCATATACAGTAGATAAAAACTATAACCTTGAATGTTATGAGAAATACCTTTCTCTTGGCTCTGTCTTCTATACATGGTGTACACTTAACAGTTTAAACCATACAAATATGTCTGATCTGTTCTGTTAGCACTCCTGACCCTGTGGCGATTTGTTTTAAATAATGTACTGACCTCTATAAAAGGAAAAATCTTTGTTGGTTTCAGTTCAGACAAACTAACAAAACCAACATCCCCATCTTCTGAATGTCTCTGTAGTTTCTGATTTAGATAACATATGAGTAGAACAAAGCCATTGTCTGCTCAGCATGGGGTGGCATATTTTTAAATCTGCACCACCACCAGCCCGGCAACCTTTAGGTGTTTCTGCCCTGGGGAGGGAGATGAAATGGACCTATTAAGGGATCTGGCAAGTGTTTCCCAATTAGACTCTGTGACTTCTAAACATCTGGCCCCATTGGGCAACTATCAGAGCACCCATCTGGAACGGAACTCCCATCAACCAATTAGATTTGCTCTGAAACTGACCTTTGACCTCACAGATGAGAACGGTTATGATTGGAGGGGGGATGATAACTGGCAGGCACATACTGTAGATAATTAATATATGTATATATAGTAGCCCTTTTTATAGACCAGTGAAATGTGCTTTTTTAAATGCATTACTGTTAGGCCCTATAGCAAGCATTGTGATGTGTATCTTTTCCACTATGTGAGAGGGGGGTGGGGAGAATTTCTATTAGCGGGTGTGTTAAGATAACATATTAAAACAGACTCAACTCTCTGGTGGAGTAAAGTGCTAGTTGAGGTTAGTCTCTTCTGATGGGTTTTGAACTGACACTCATACAGACTGTGTTGTTCAATCAATTTCTCATTAGTCGAGCTAATGCTATCTTATCCACACAGATCACTATATTGTCATTTAACACTATGTTGAATGGTGAATTTGTATCACTTTCCCTGAGAAAAGGTAACGATAAAATCAAGGCTGAAATTAACGTGATGGTATGGCGATAATTGGTAGTATTGTGGCAAGGAAACTAAATACTAAGTGGATTTATTTTCTTTAGGAAAACAGCCCTAATGTTGGAAACAAACATCATACACTTGTCATCCAGAGTCCCATCTGTTTATTTTCCAAGCTTTAACACACAATATGTTACTTACAGCAGGTTTGTAATCTGCTTCATGACTTCACTTTTGCCATGGAAAAAATATTGCGATACTGATATCATCCCGGCCCTATTACTGCAGTTGGTTCAGTTAATACGCTCGCAAGAGACCTGACGACTTGTGTTAGCTCAAATAGTTAATGCCTAGTTTAGTGTATTATCTGTCAGAGCAAATGCCTAGGCTTTAGCTCAGAGGGCGTGCATGGTCTTGAGATACACAGGCAACCTGGGATCAATACCTAGTCTGTTATACTGTACTGTTCATGGCACCAAGTGGACCAACACTGTGACACCTAGGCTTTAGCTCAGCAGGCTAATGCAGTCACGTTAGCTTGCTTTCCTGTACTTTCTCTCCTTCTCCAACACATTTATCCTGTGGTGCATTCCTGATGAGATATTAAAGAGCATATTTACTACTTCCTTTCATGTTTTGATTACACATACAGTATGTAACTTTCATGTTCGGGATGAAAAGGTGATTTGTTTCCCACTCAATCTGCTTCAAGCACCAAATTCTTTCTTGGTTGGTTGAATCCTCTATCCCTCTCTCCCTCTATCTCTCTCTACCTTCCCTCATGCGGCACTGCTCACTGAGTGTTGTGTTTTCCCTTTCCTTCCCTTTGAAATTGCACCTGTGCAGGCCCCCAGGGACAGACTGAGGTCAGGGGAGATGCCTATGATCCTTCATGGAGAAAGGGAAGTGTGAGGAAAGAGCGGGAGAGGGTGAAGACAAGATGAGAGCTCCTGAAATGTAATTTCATCTGAGGATTAATGGGTTAAATCATAATAAGGAAATGTGTGGACTAATGCAATAAGACAACCTGACAAAAACAGGTCACAGGACAGTTGGAGGGTATCCAAAAAGACCTAGTGATAAAACAGAATACAACAGGGTGGTTGCTATCAACCAACAGCCAACAGCACAGAGTACACCAACCCAGAAATACACATGAACCCTTTGTAGAAAAAAACAAGCAGAAGCATCAGAAGCAGCCATTTTCACTTTCATGTTTGTCTAAAGCTGCGGCCTCAGAGAATCACATATGGTGCCTCCCCACTGCAGACCTCCGCATTGATCTGAATGCTACAATGGCTTTTGGCCACACACTAGCCTTCCAGGAAGGTGAATCTGAGAGAGGGAATAGTGCTGGAGACCTAACAAACTGGCTGAGAGGAGGGAGGGATGAAACAGTGCTGGAGAACTAACAAACTGTCTCTGAGGAGGGAGGAAACAGTGATGGAGACCTAACAACCTGGCTGAGAGGAGGGGGGGAGGAAACATTGCTGGGGAACTAACAAACTGGCTGAGAGGAGGGAGGGATGAAACAGTGCTGGAGACCTAACAAACTGGGTGAGAGGAGGGAGGAAACAGTGCTGGAGAACTAACAAACTGGCTGAGAGGAGGGAGGGAGGGAGGAAACAGTGCTGAAGAACTAACAAACTGGCTGAGAGGAGGGAGGGAGGAAACAGTGCTGGAGAACTAACAAACTGGCTGAGAGGAGGGAGGGAGGAAACAGTGCTGGAGACCTAACAAACTGGCTGAGAGGAGGGAGGGAGCAAAAAGTGCTGGGGAACTAACAAACTGGCTGAGAGGAGGGAGGGAGGGAGGAAACAGTGCTGGAGACCTAACAAACTGGCTGAGAGGAGGGAGGGATGAAACAATGCTGAGGAACTAACAAACTGGCTGAGAGGAGGGAGGGAGGAAACAGTACTGGAGACCTAACAAATTTGCTGAGAGGAGGGAGGGAGGGAGGAAACAGTGCTGGAGAACTACCAAAATGGCGGAGAGGAGGGAGGAAACAGTGCTGGAGAACTAACAAACTGGCTGAGAGGAGGGAGGGATGAAACAGTGCTGGAGACCTAACAAACTGGCTGAGAGGAGGGAGGGAGGAAACAGTGATGGAGAACTAACAAACTGGCTGAGAGGAGGGAGGAAACAGTGCTGGAGAACTAACAAACTGGCTGAGAGGAGGGAGGGAGGAAACAGTGCTGGATAACTAACAAACTGGCTGAGAGGAGGGAGGAAACAGTGCTGGAGAACTAACAAACTGGCTGAGAGGAGGGAGGGATGAAACAGTGCTGGAGACCTAACAAACTGGCTGAGAGGAGGGAGGAAACAGTGCTGGAGAACTAACAGACTGGCTGAGAGGAGGGAGGGAAGAACAGTGCTGGGGAACTAACAAACTGGCTGAGAGGAGGGAGGGAGGAAACAGTGCTGGTGAACTAACAAACTGGCTGAGAGGAGGGAGGAAACAGTGCTGGAGACCTAACAAACTGGCTGAGAGGAGGGAGGGAGGGAGGGATGAAACAGTGCTGGAGACCTAACAAACTGGCTGAGAGGAGGGAGGGATGAAACAGTGCTGGAGAACTTACAACCTGGGTGAGAGGAGGGAGGGAGGAAACAGTGCTGGAGAACTTACAACCTGGGTAAGAGGAGGGAGGGAGGGAGAGAAAGAGGGAAGAGTGCTGGAGACCATAGCGGCATCTGCTCTGAATTGCACATGGAGGGAGGGGGAGAGAGTGAGGTGGAGGGAGGGAGAAAGAGAGGGAGAGAGAGATATTTCCTCTGGGACTGGGGGAGCTGGAGGAGAGAGGGAGAGATGCGTCAACAGAAACCTTGGGAAAATCCTCTGCATTATCATTAACATCAGACTCGTACATTTCCTCAGTGAAAACAATGTACTGAGCAAATGTCAAATTGTCTTTTTACTAAATTATCGTATGACAGACCAGGTATTCCCCCTGCACAGCCTAATTGACAAACAAACAAACAAAAAGAAAGGCAAAGTCTTCTCATGCTTTGTTGATTTCAAAATTGCCTTTGACTCAATTCGGCATGAGGGTCTGCTATACAAATTGATGGAAAGTGGTGTTGGGGGAAAGACATATGACATGTACACAAACAACAAGTATACGGTTAAAATAGGCAAAAAACACACGTTTCTTTTCCACAGGGCCATGGGGTGAGACAGGGATGCAGCTTAAGCCCCACCCTCTTCAACATATATCACGAATTGGCGAGGGCACTAGAACAGTCTGCAGCACTGCAGCACCCAGCCTCACTCTACTAGTATCTAAAGTCAAATGTCTACTGTTTGCTGATGATCTCGTGCTTCTGTCACCAACCAATGAGGTCTGGGGTCCGCTCACCAAACAAGAATTCACAAAATGGGAGAAACACCAAATTGAGACTCTGCAAGCAGAATTCTGCAAAACAATCCTCTGTGTACAATCTAAACACCAAATAATGCATGGAGAGCAGAATTAGGCCAATAACCCGCTAATGATCAAAACCAGGAAAAGAGCTGTTAAATTCTACAACCACCTAACAAAGCCATCACCTACATCGAGATGAGCCTGGAGAAGAGTCCCCTAAGAAAGATGGTCCTGGCGCTCTGTTCACAAACACAAGCAGATCCCACAGAGCCCCAGGACAGCAACACAATTAGATCCAACATAATCATGAGAAAACAAAGACACATTGGAAAGAATTAACAAACAAAAAAACAGAGCTAACTAGAATGCTATTTGGCCCTAAACAGAGAGTACACAGTGGCAGAATACCTGACCACTGTGACTGACCCAAACTTAAGGAAGGCTTTGACGACGTACAGACTCAGTGAGCATAGCCTTGCTATTGAAAAAGGCCGCCACAGCCAGATCTGGCTCTCAGGAGAAAACGGGCTATATGCTCACTGCCCACAAAATGAGGTGGATACTGAGCTGCGCTTCCTAACCTCCTGCCAAATGTATGACCATATTAGAGACACATATTCCCTCAGATTACACAGATCCACAAAGAATTTGAAAACAACCCTGATTAGGATCATCTCCCATATCTACTGGGTGAAATACCAGTGAGCCATCACAGAAGTTCATTTATATACTGTTCATTTATACACTGTTCATTTATTTTTTATTTCACTTTTATATATTAGAGAGCGGTGGGAATGGAAAAGCAGGGGGGCGAGGGAAGGTGACCTCACGAAAGTCACATTGAGGAGAACAGGAGAGAAGAACAAGGAATGTGTAGTGGGATGACAGGAATTGTAGAAAAGGAGGGATAAAATATGCGTTGATAATTGATCAAATCAGCAAAGTGGAAACAAGGGAAGAGGGAGAGGGAAGAACAGGGGGATATGTGGGTTGGGAGGAGAGGACAGGGGGATATATGGGTTGGGAGGAGAGGACAGGGGAACATATGGGTTGGGAGGAGAGGACAGAGGTAAAAAGTGAGGTGTGATAACGAGAGGATTGGTAGCACCATAGCAGAGTTTCCTATACAGTCACTTCTCCGTTGGCTTGTAACCCTGGGAAGTTGCGGCCTCCACAGATACCAGATATGCGTCCCAAATGGCACCCGTTTCCCTACATATTACACTCCTTTTGACCAGGGCACATATAGTAGTGCACTATACAGGAAGTAGGGTGCCTTTTGGGATGCAAAACAGAAGAACGGTATACAGAGAAGAGGGGATGTGGAGTAAGGAGGGAGTGAAGAGGGGATGTGCAGTGGGGAGAGAGGGAGAGAGGGGAAACATTTATTTATTTTGGCCATGAAGTCCTATTGAGAATAGGAGAATATATAGTGTGGTGGATAGGGGTGAGATGGAGACTGGGAATAGGGGTTGTTGTGTGTAAGTTAAAGTTTCCTCCACAGATACCAGGAAAGGACAGGCTTTAGGACATTAATAATTCAAATCAAATCAAACTTTATTTGTCACATGCACCCAATACAACAAGTGTAGACCTTAACATGAAATCAGTTCAAAAACAGTTAAGAAAATATTTAAATAAACTAAAGAAAGAAAGAAATACAAAAACAATAAAAGTAACATAACAATAATGAGGCTATATACAGGGGGTACCGGTACCGAGTCAATGTGCGGGGGTACAGGTTAGTTGAGGTAATTTTGTACATGTAGGTAGGGGTGAAGTGACTATGCATAGATAATAAACAGCGAGTGGCAGCAGTGTACAAGAAAACAAATGGGGGGGTGGGTTAATGTAATAGTCCGGTGACCATTTGATTAATTGGTTAGTAGTCTAATGACTTTGGGGTAGAAGCTGTTAAGGAGCCTTTTGGTCCAAGACTAGGCGCTCCGGTATCGCTTGGCGTGCGGTAGCAGAGAAAAACGTCTATGACATGGGTGAGTGGATTCTGACAATTTTATTGACTTTCCTCTATCACTGCCTATTATATAGGTCCTGGATGGTAGGAAGCTTGGCCCCAGTGATGTACTGGGCCGTACTCACTACCCTCTATAGCGCCATACGGTCAGATGCCGAGCATTTACCATACCAGGCTGTGATGCAACCAGTGAGGATGCTCTCAATGGTGCAGCTGTAGAAGCTTTTGTGGATCTGGGGACCCATGCCAAATCTTTTCAGTCTCCTGAGGGGGAAAAGTTTTTTTTATGCCCTCTACACGACTGTCTTGGTGTGTTTGGACCATGATAGTGATGTGGACACCAAGGAACTTGAAACTCTCGACCCGCTCCACTACATCCCCGTTGATGTTAATGGAGGCCTGTTCGGCCCGCCTTTTCCTGTAGTCCACGATCAGCTCCTTTGTCTTGCTCACATTGAGGGAGATGTTTTTGTCCTGGCACCACACTGCCAGTTCTCTGACCTCCTCCCTATAGGATGCTCATAGTTGTCGATGATCAGGCCTACCACTGTTGTGTCGTCAGCAAACTTAATTATGGTGTTTTAGTCGTGTTTGGCCATGCAGTCGTGAGTAAACAGGGAGTACAGGAGGGGACTAAATACACACCCCTGAGGGGCCCCAGTGTTGAGGATCAGCATGGCAGACGTGTTGTTGCCTACCCTTACCAAATCAAATCAAATCAAATTTTATTTGTCACATACACATGGTTAGCAGATGTTAATGCGAGTGTAGCGAAATGCTTGTGCTTCTAGTTCCAGACAATGCAGTAATAACCAACAAGTAATCTAACTAACAATTCCAAAACTACTGTCTTGTACACAGTGTGAGGGGATAAAGAATATGTACATAAGGATATATTAATGAGTGATGGTACAGAGCAGCATAGGCAAGATACAGTAGATGGTATCGAGTACAGTATATACATATGAGATGAGTATGTAAACAAAGTGGCATAGTTAAAGTGGCTAGTGATACATGTATTACATAAGGATACAGTCGATGATATAGAGTACAGTACATACGTATGCATATGAGATGAATAATGTAGGGTAAGTAACATTATATAAGGTAGCATTGTTTAAAGTGGCTAGTGATATATTTACATCATTTCCCATCAATTCCCATTATTAAAGTGGCTGGAGTTGAGTCAGTGTCAGTGTGTTGGCAGCAGCCACTCAATGTTAGTGGTGGCTGTTTAACAGTCTGATGGCCTTGAGATAGAAGCTGTTTTTCAGTCTCTCGGTCCCAGCTTTGATGCACCTGTACTGACCTCGCCTTCTGGATGATAACGGAGTGAACAGGCAGTGGCTCGGGTGGTTGATGTCCTTGATGATCTTTATGGCCTTCCTGTGACATCGGGTGGTGTAGGTGTCCTGGAGGGCAGGTAGTTTGCCCCCGGTGATGCGTTGTGCAGACTTCACTACCCTCTGGAGAGCCTTACGGTTGAGTGCGGAGCATTTGCCGTACCAGGCGGTGATACAGCCCGCCAGGATGCTCTCGATTGTGCATCTGTAGAAGTTTGTGAGTGCTTTTGGTGACAAGCCGAATTTCTTCAGCCTCCTGAGGTTGAAGAGGCACTGCTGCGCCTTCTTCACAATGCTGTCTGTGTGAGTGGACCAATTCAGTTTGTCTGTGATGTGTATGCCGAGGAACTTAAAACTTGCTACCCTCTCCACTACTGTTCCATCGATGTGGATAGGGGGGTGTTCCCTCTGCTGTTTCCTGAAGTCCACAATCATCTCCTTAGTTTTGTTGACGTTGAGTGTGAGGTTATTTTCCTGACACCACACTCCGAGGGCCCTCACCTCCTCCCTGTAGGCCGTCTCGTCGTTGTTGGTAATCAAGCCTACCACTGTTGTGTCGTCCGCAAACTTGATGATTGAGTTGGAGGCGTGCGTGGCCACGCAGTCGTGGGTGAACAGGGAGTACAGGAGAGGGCTCAGAACGCACCCTTGTGGGGCCCCAGTGTTGAGGATCAGCGGGGAGGAGATGTTGTTGCCTACCCTCACCACCTGGGGGGCGGCCCGTCAGGAAGTCCAGTACCCAGTTGCACAGGGCGGGGTCGAGACCCAGGGTCTCGAGCTTGATGACGAGCTTGGAGGGTACTATGGTGTTGAATGCCGAGCTGTAGTCAATGAACAGCATTCTCACATAGGTATTCCTCTTGTCCAGATGGGTTAGGGCAGTGTGCAGTGTGGTTGAGATTGCATCGTCTGTGGACCTATTTGGGCGGTAAGCAAATTGGAGTGGGTCTAGGGTGTCAGGTAGGGTGGAGGTGATATGGTCCTTGACTAGTCTCTCAAAGCACTTCATGATGACGGAAGTGAGTGCTACGGGGCGGTAGTCGTTTAGCTCAGTTACCTTAGCTTTCTTGGGAACAGGAACAATGGTGGCCCTCTTGAAGCATGTGGGAACAGCAGACTGGTATAGGGATTGATTGAATATGTCCGTAAACACACCGGCCAGCTGGTCTGCGCATGCTCTGAGGGCGCGGCTGGGGATTCCGTCTGGGCCTGCAGCCTTGCGAGGGTTAACACGTTTGGGGGCAGCCCGTCAGGAAGTCCAGGACGCAGTTGCAGAAGGAGATTTTTTGTCCTAGGGTCCTTAGCTTATTCATGAGCTATGTGGGCACTATGGTGTTGAACGCTGAGTTGTAGTCAATGAACAGCATTCTCATATAGGTGTTCCTTTTGTCCAGGTGGAAAAGGGCAGTGAGGAGTGCGATTTAGATTGCTTCATCTGTGGATCTGTTTGGGCAGTATGCGAATTGGAGTGGATCTAGGGTATCCGGGAGGATGCTGTTGATGTGAGCCATGACCAGCCTTTCAAAGTACTTCATGGCTACCGACATGATTGCTATGGTGCGGTAATAATTTAGGAAGGTTACCTTCGCTTCCTTGGGTACAGGGACTATGTAGGTCTGCTTGAAACATGTAGGTCTTACAGACTCATTCAGGGAGAGGTTGAAAATGTCAGTGAAGACACTTGCCAGTTGGTCAGCACATGCTTTGAGTAAAGGTCCTGGCAATTGATCTGCCCCGGCGGATTTGTGAATGTTGACCTGTTTAAAGGTCTTGCTCACATCGGCTACTGAGAGTATTATCACAGTCATCCAGAACAGCTGGTGATCTCATGCATGCTTCAGTGTTGCTTGCCTCGAAGCGAGCATAAAAGGTGTTTAGCTCATCTGGTAGGCTCTCGTCACTGGGCAGCTCGTGGCTGGGTTTTCCTTTGTAGTCTGTAATAGTTTTCAAGCCCTGCCACATCCGACGAGCGTCAGAGCCGATGTGGTAGGATTCAATCTTAATCCTGTGTTGACGTTTTGCTTGTTTGATGGTTTGTCTGAGGGTGTACAGGGATTTCTTATAATCGTTCGGATTAGTGTCCTGCTCCCTGATAGCGGCAGCTCTAGCCTTTAGCTCTATGCAGATGTTGCCTGTAATCCATGGCTTATGGTTGGGATATGTATGTACGACGTCGTCGATGCACTTATTGATGAAGCCGATGACTGAGGTGGTATACTCCTCAATGCCGCCGGATGAATCGCGGAACATATTCCTATCTGTGCTAGCAAAACAATCCTGTAGCATAGCATCTGCGTCATCTGACCTCTTCCGTATTGAGCGAATCACTGCAACTTCCTGCTTTAGTTTTTGCTTGTAAGCAGGAATCATGAGGATAGAATTATGCTCAGATTTTCCAAATGGAGGGTGGGGGGACGCTTTGTATGGATCTCTGTGTGTGGAGTAAAGGTGGTCTAGGAACTCTTTTTTCCCCCTCTGGTTGCACATGCTGGTTGAAATTTGGTCAAATGTATTTAAGTTTGCCTGCATTAATGTCCCCGGACACTAGGAGTGCTGCTTCTGTATGAGTATTTTCTTGTTTGCTTATGGGCTTATAGAGTTGGTTGAGATTTGTCTTAGTGCCACCATCCGTCTGTGGTGGTAAAAAAGACTGCTATGAATAATATTGATGAGAACTCTCTTGGTAGATAGTGTGGTCTACAGCTTATCATGAGGTACTCTACCTCAGACGAGCAAAACCTTGAGTCTTCTTTAATTTTAGACGTTGCGCACCAGCTGTTATAGACAAAAAGACACACACCCCCACCCCTCGTCTCACCAGACGTAGCATCTCTGTTCTGCCGGTGCATGGAAAATCTCACCGCCGGGTCGTCATTCATCCACGACTCGGTGAAACATAAGATATTACAGTTCTTAATGTCCCGTTGGTAGGATAATCTTAATCGTAGGTCATGCATTTTATTTTCCAATGATTGCATGTTAGCAAGTAGAACGGAAGGCAGTGGGTGTTTACTCGCTCACGTACGGATTCTCAGAAGGCATCCCAATCTGTGTACTCTTTTCCATCTTTTCTTCGCACAAATGACGGGGATTTTGGACTGTCCTGGGAGAGCAGTATTTCCTTCTCGTCAGACTCATTAAAGGAAAAAGCTTCTTCCAGTTCGTGGTGAGTAATCACTGTTCTGATGTCCAGAAGTTATTTTCGGTCTTAGGAGACGGTAGCAGCAACATTATATACAAAATAAGTTACAAACAATATAGCAAAATTGGTCACGAGCATGTAAAACATCAGCCATCCTCTTTTGCACCATCTTAGTACCTGTGGAGGACACAGAGATCCACACATGCAGTCACCTGCTTTATGTATGCTTATGTACGTGCATGGATGGATGTGTGTGTGTTTGTGTGTGTGTCACTTCTCAGAGGGGGAAGGGGAGGATCATCCTACTTTGTGAATTTCATGAAAATAAAAATAATGAAACAAAAAGTTATCCTTTTAAAACCATGCTAAATATATTCACGTCACCAAATAAAACACACTCTTTTGCAATAAAGGTCTACAGTTATCACAACAGCACCCTCTAGGGTAGCACCATGGTGTAACCAGAAGACATCTATTTAAATCTAATACAAAACCAAGGAGGCTCTTGGTCCTCACCCCTTTACATAGACTTACACAATAATTATGACGACTTCCGGAGGACATCCTCCAAACGATCAGAGCTCTTACTGTATGAACTGACATGTTGTCAATCAACGGATCAGTAAATGAATCTAGCGCTGAAAGCATAAGCTACAGCTAGCTAGTACTACAGTGTGGTGAATAGCTGACTCAAAGAGGGAGAAACATAATAGTTGAACACGTTTGAACAAATAAAAAAAATATGATGTATGAGAAGCAGCAAAGAGAGAGAGATTTCATTGTATTTTTTTCTCTAATGCAGCTAAATTAGCATACTCAACATTCTGACTCAAACAGAGGCTATCCAACACTGCAACTCTTCCAAGTAAATGTTTCAGAAATGTATTGCCACCATGACCTGCCGGTGTAACTGCTAAACAGCTTGCTGTACACTGTACTGGGCAATTTGTACACATGGATTGGATTTTAGGTTTACTAAAGTGTTAGTTCTAGTTTGTTGACTAACATTATAAGCAGGGTTGAAGTTACGGATGAAATTTTTTTTTGTTTTTCTCTAATGTAAACAAACACTGTATAACCTCAGAACATGGTTAAACTAAAAAGTATATATAGTGGATGGTCAATCCATCCATAGCTATGTCCATTAGTCTGAGAGTGGTTACATTTCTTCAGCTTTTTACAAAAACAGAGGCTGGGCGACCATTTTGTTATTGTTTCATCTGTTGATTTGCCCTTTAAACAGCTGCATATTTTCAAGATATCAAAGTGTCCCCAACAAAAATGTAAACAAAAGGCCTATAGCAAATGCTAGTGCTCATAGCATGCCATTCCATGAGAACAGCATTTATTTTTTAACTTGAAGCAATGAGCCCAATCAGTCCTCCATGACAACAAAATCATAAACAACAGAGGAGGGCAGGCTAAACTAAGTCTTTAGTTTTGAGGTTATGCTCTGGTTAATCAGTTTGGCTAATCTATACTTCCATGTTTCCAAGTCCTATTCTTGAAGATCAATGGGTTTTAAATGAATTAGAATGACTGGAAATCTGACAGACTTTGGTTTTCAATGTAAAGATATAACCTAATAGCATTATCATCTGTAGTAAAAAGCAATGGATTAGAATAAATCTGCATAACCAATTCATAAAGGAAAATGCAACATCCATTTATGGCCAGCAATGTAAACTCTAGCATTAATTCATCCTACAATAGATGTACTCTAGCATTAATTCATCCTACAATAGATGTCGTTTAATTGGTCATGTTTATGTGTCTTCTTCTAATGCCTCTTAAGGGGAAAGTAATCCGATTACGTCAATACATTTGGTTAATCCAAACTTTATGTTACTGATTACAATTTTGGACAGGTAACTGTAATGGATTGCATTTAGAAAGTAACCTACCCAACTCAGGTTATAACGTTAATTTGGTGACAATGATGTAGACTGTGTAGGGTTTTTTTTATTTTATTTTATTTTACCTTTATTTAACCAGGCAAGTCAGTTAAGAACAAATTCTTATTTTCAATGACGGCCTGGGAACAGTGGGTTAACTGCCTGTTCAGGGGCAGAACGACAGATTTGTACCTTGTCAGCTCGGGGGTTTGAACTCGCAACCTTCCGGTTACTAGTCCAACACTCTAACCACTAGGCTACCCTGCCGCCCCGGGTTAGCGGTTATGGTAAGGGAAGACCACCATGAAATGGACAAAAATGAATGGCAATTTATTGGCATTGGGCGAACCATATACACAATCGCAAAAACCACTCAAATGGATGGCAGTTCATCAAAACCTTATTATAAGGGCTACATGGCAAATGCCAAGTGTCATACTGCAAAAATCCCAAAGATGGCAAGTGCGCTCCACCATAGATTTTCATATGGCAAATGGTCACAAAGTCAGGTCCCAAGGGTGAAATTATGAAAATCTCAATTTTTTTCACAATTTTAAAACCTCATAAAAAGTGCTTTTTGGACCATTTTAAAAATTACTTTAATTTATATTGTCAATTATACATATGTAATAACCGTATGGACATACATTTGTCTTATTTTATTGAGTTTGTCCATAAGGCCTATTGAAATCGGACACTGTGGTGGGATTAACAACAAGTTTTTTTTTTAATGGTGTATAATACTTAAATGTTTGAGGAATTTTAATTATGAGATTTCTGTTGTTTGAATTTGGCGCCCTGCACTTTCACTCGCTGTTGTCTTATCGATCCCGTTAACCTCTTGAACCTCTGGGGGCAGTATTTCATTTTTGGATGAAAAACATTCCCATTTTAAACAAGATATTTTGTCACGAAAAGATACTCGACTATGCATATAATTGACAGCTTTGGAAAGAAAACACTCTGACGTTTCCAAAACTGCAAAGATATTGTCTGTGAGTGCCACAGAACTAATGCTACAGGCGAAACCAAGATGAAATTTCATACAGGAAGTGAGCCAGATTTTGAATGCGCTGTGTTCCAATGTCTGCTTATATGGCTGTGAATGCGCAAGGAATGAGCCTACACTTTCTGTTGTTTCCCCAAGGTGTTTGCAGCATTGTGACGTATTTGTAGGCATATCGTTGGAAAATTGACCATAAGAGACTACATTTACCAGGTGTGCGCTCTGTGTCCTCCGTCGAAACTATTGCGTAATCTCCAGGTGCGTGCATTTTTCCATTTTGTTCAGAGGAGAAACCAAACTGCCACGAGTGATTTATCATCGAATAGATATGTGAAAAACACCTTGAGGATTGATTCTAAACAACATTTGCCATGTTTCTGTCGATATTATGGAGTTAATTTGGAAAAAAGTTCGCCATTGTAATGACTTAATTTTCGGGGTTTTTTCTTAGCCAAACGTGATGAACAAAACGGAGCGATTTATCCTACACAAATAATATTTTTGGAAAAACTGAACATTTGCTATCTAACTGAGAGTCTCCTCATTGAAAACATCCGAAGTTCTTCAAAGGTAAATTATTTTATTTGAATGCTTTTCTTGTTTTTGTGAAAATGTTGAATGCTGAATGCTAGGTTTAATGCTATGCTAGCTATCAATACTCTTACACAAATGCTTGTGTAGCTATGGTTGAAAAGCATTTTTTTTAAATCTGAGATGACAGTGTTGTTAACAAAAGGCTAAACTTGTGAGTCAATATATTTATTTCATTTCATTTGCGATTTTCATGAATAGTTAACGTTGCGTTATGCTAATGAGCTTGAGGCTATAATTACGCTCCCAGATACGGGATTGCTCGTCGCAACAGGTTAACGGGATTTCAGCCGTAAGAAGTTAACAGTTTTAGAAACTTTAGAGTGTTTTCTATCCAATACTACCATGCATGTGCATATCCTAGCTTCTGGGCCTGAGTAACAGGCAGTTTACTTTGGGCACCTCAGTCATCCAAACTTCCGAATATTGCCCCCTATCCCTAAAAAGTTTTAAGGAATTAATATGGGAATAAATATCACTGATTTACAGAAATATTTTAACAAAGTTGTCAAACATGTTGAATCCTCCAATCCTGTAGCCTAGTCCCAACTGTCACGTTGTACAGCGCCATATTTTCCATTCCATCCTAATGGAAACCCTGAGTTTTTTTTATGTGTTTTTCTCTTAATAGAAACACCATAATATTATTCAAAATAATTAAGCAAGTACCAGTCGAAAGTTTGGACACATACTAATTCCAGGATGTTTCTATATTTTTAAATTTTTTTACATTGTACAATGACAGTGAAGACATCACAACTATGAAATAACACATATGGAATCAGTTAAGAACAAATTATTATTTACAAGGACAGTATGTCCTTGACAATATGTCAAAAGCTTGTGTAAACAACTACTAGTCAGGCTTCATTCTGGGCCTAGTTTTTGCAGGGTTACTGCGGTCAGACCGAGCGAGCTACAGTTCAAGTGGGGCACATGGTTGAACTCTGCACGGCCTAGAGACTATGGTGATGCCCACACTTTCAGTGATGATTTCAGCCTGTCCATATGGTGATGGTTCATCACTGTTTAAATTTATTGGATACGGACAAAAGGCAGCGTCCATCAGTCAATAAGATATCATTCTGTCACCAAACTGATACATACTGACACCAAAACCACTTTGCCCAACTTGTTTTGAAGCCAACTATAACATATTTCATAGCCTGCCCAAAATTCACAGCGCCTTCTGCTAAAACCATTAAAAAAAATTAAAACACGTTCTAGCTGTGGGTCCAGTTCTGACATTGTGTTGGCCTTGCTAAGGTGACCCTGAATCCCAAGTTTTGGCTTGATAGGTCAGTTGGAGCCCGAGCAGTGACCTTAATTAGTGCTGAAAATGATATTTTTCCAGGCGTTACTTCGGGGTCCATCACTATGGGCCGAGGTGGTTTCAATGCACCTAGTCTTGTGATTCTGGGACTTTTCTAAGTGTCATCATTTTCGCGACATTAATTAATTGAAGTTATTATTATTATCTTTATTTAACTAGGGAAGTCAGTTAATTAAGAACAAATTCTTATTTTCAATGACAGCCTAGGAACAGTGGGTTAACTGCCTGTTCAGGGGCAGAACGACAGATTTGTACCTTGTCTGCTCAGGGATTTTAACTTGCAACCTTTCGGTTACTAGTCCAAAGCTCTAACCACTAGGCTACCCTGCCTGGATGGTAAACGGATGGCTGTTTCTCAGCCTGAGAACCTTCTAGAGCCACATAACTCACCGTGCACTACCGACTGAAGCCCTAGAACAAGTTAATAAAGTTTCAGAGATCTAAGTCTGACGGTTCTTTGATGGTTCGAATGCAAGTAGCTATTGCAGGCTCTCTGTTTCTGTAAGCCTCACACTGTCACTCCACATTGACTGTGTGTGTGTGTGTGAGTAAGAAAATCACAGAAATTACGTAGAGCTCCGAAACCCTCCTTAATGCAACCGCTGTGTCAGATTTTAAAAAAAGTAATCTATAATCTGAGTACCGCACTCAGAGACCAACACAACACCAAAAGATATCCGCTATGTTGGAGTCAACATAAGTCAGAAAAAGCATAATAAATATTAACTTACCTTTGATCTTCATCAGAATGCACTCCCAGGAATCCCAGTTCCACAATAAATGTTTGATTTGTTCCATAAAGTCCATCATTTATGTCCAAATAACTACTTTTGGTTCGCGTGTTCAGTACACAATCTAAACTCACGACACGCGAACAGGTCCAGGCAAAAGTTCAGATGAAAAGTCATATTACAGTCAGTAGAAACATGTCAAACGAAGTACAGAATCAATCTTTAGGATGTTTTTAACATAA